>NW_026852840.1:0-37559 GCF_026571515.1 Ruditapes philippinarum
AAATTCGTCATTTGGGAAAATTTAAGGTTTTTTCCAATTTTGTAAATAATTTTGGGGAAAAAAATCTCATTTATCTGAAATTTTATACTATACATGAGCATCAATGGAGGCTGGGGAAAACAACTTTGGAACAAGAGGGCCCCCTTTGGGTTGCGGCGGGGCACAAACTTATATGTTTCCCATGTTGAAAATGAGAAAATATTTTAAATAAAAAAAACCCGGGTGGGGACAAAATTTTTTTTAAAATTCCCGTAAAAACAAAATTGATTTTGGGAATTCATCCAAAAAAATTATTAAAGCGCATCATTATGTCTTGACGGAAGTTAAAATGGAGACCCTTTAAAGGGGGTCGGTGCCCCTGTGCTTTTGGGAAAAAATAACAAAAAAATTTGCAGAGTCGGTTTTAATTGGGGTTTAAATGAAAAACGTGCAACAACCCTCATTCCCCTATCACCGACTCAAGGTTTAAAAACTTGTAAAAAATATACAGTGGCAAAAAGACAGGCAGAAATATATCAATAAGAGATATAAGATTTATTCAGAATAAAATAATCTATTTTACAAGCATAATATGAATTGCAAAATAGAAACAACTGTCTATAAGCGTAAATATTAGTTATGTGTTATTTCTCTTCATTAACGAAAGACATATCGCAAAAAGAAATTGAGATGATTATATTTCATATGTTATCAACAATAAGCATTATTTTGCATGCATGAATGTTATCTTATTTAAACGCAGTAAGTTATGATACCTAAGACGAATATTAACATAAAAATATTGTATAATTATTACACAATGCTGCGCAAATAAAACCAATACAATAATAATCTGATTCTGTGAAGAGATGGTTCTTTACTCCAGACAACTAAACTTAACTGTCTTAAACAAAATCCAACTTTAAGTAAAACTATGACTTTTAACCGACAGAATGACTTATATTTGATATTTGTCTTTCCTACCATATTTACATATTCAATTTTACTTTCGAAAAAATATCTGTGTTTATTCAACCTTACCACACTCTCTTTGTGGATATAATCCTACTTTGGACTAAGGAGGATAGGGTATGTATTTTTATAACCGATATTATAAAACAAACATTCAGTAATTATTTAATGCAGACGGTTCAGCAAGATGTCTTCGTCAGGGCAAAAGATAAGTTTGTGATTAAAAAACTACATTTTTGTTTAACTGATATACTTTTTTTTGCTATACTTTTTATTATACTTTTAAATAGGGATTTAAGATCACAACATATGTGTTTACTGCAAAAACATCATTACAAAATAATTTGCTTTCAGTTGTTTTGAGTTTTTACATCCTTTGATGTTATGTCAAGCTGAACAAACAAACAAAGCAAGTTCATTATTAATTTCTAAATTAGCAAAACATAATGCCTGAACATTATAACTGTACTAACAATAATTTTGATAAATTTTTGTATTAAAGATAATCGATTTTAGAAAAATGTTTACAAAATTCATTGTTTACAAGGATTGTTATCACCCCTGAAATGTTTTCCACAAATACTGTCTTTTTGTAACTTTCAAGAATTCGATATACTTACATGTATGTACACATATTATCAGAAATATAGAGTGAGATCATTTAAGGATATGCTATGCTTAGAAATTGACATCGGAAATTACCGATAACTGCTATACAGTGTCTCTTTGCAAAATATGAAAAACGGGTTTTTGACTTCACACAAAGCAGACATTGTTTGTGTTTAAACTTACTTCTAACACACTATCACGCCCGGCAAACTGTCGCTCCTTTTCAAAAAAACTTGTGATGTACGGTAAAACGAGCGGACGGCATTTCCGAGATACAGCGATGTAAACGGCCAATTGTAAGTATTGTTTATGTTTTTTTGTCCTGTAATTCATTTAAGTTGTATTTTTCAAAAAAATCGATCAATGTAGTTCCTTGTAGGATTATTTTAGGCTTTTCAATGATCTAAGCTGTTTAAGAAAGAAAATTACATTTAAAGCCCGGGAGAACTTTTCATCCTGACGAAGTGAACGACGATTTGATAAATATCAAACTTCAGACCATGGACACAACTATACACTTCGGATTTCCTGAAAAGTAAAAAAAAAACAATCAACCCATAACAAGAGCTATACTTTCGTGAAAAATGAATAATTACTCTTGGTGCATTTCTTAAATTTATAAATCGATTTTTTGAGAATGTGGTGAAGCAAAAGGACAAGCGATGATAATATATCAATTAATTATAATTGTACTCTGTAGACAGACTGAGCTCTGCCTTTTTATTACGATCGTTCTGTTCATAGATACTCTGTGAATTGACCAATAGAATTTTACAGATGTTTTTTTAACATAATTGTTTTCTTAAACCA
The DNA here is from genome assembly GCF_026571515.1 of Ruditapes philippinarum. Taxonomy (NCBI): domain Eukaryota; kingdom Metazoa; phylum Mollusca; class Bivalvia; order Venerida; family Veneridae; genus Ruditapes; species Ruditapes philippinarum. Next base: position 2,371 of record NW_026852840.1, read on the forward strand.
CGATTTGTACTGACAATATTAAGTGTTTGATTACAAACGTAAACAGTTCTATATACTTTTTGAGAGGAAAATAATAAACTAACACCAACAATGCTAAATAAGAGAGAAAGTATCTTGAAACATAGCTGAAACACGTGTTATATCCTTAGAACGACAGACAATTTGTCAGCTATTTTTATAGAGATTCCCCATCTTACAAAAGTCGTTCAATTTCAGGAAAACTTGGCTTATTTATGTTTGATCTGAACATGTACATTAGAGAAATTAATTACAGAAAGTCCTAGTAAAATGAGCTAATCAGTAGTGATCCATTTAATGTACCCCGTACTTTGCATAATTTTGTCTCACAAAATTTTGGCGAGAACAATCGCGTGGCACGAACATTTGTTCGCGGTAGAACTGAAAAAAATAATCAATTTTGTCGAATTTGCACAGATAAACGTTTTTAAATGTGCATAAGGTTCTGTGTCAAAAATCATGATTGTCTCGAATAAGTGGCACCCTGTGTTACGCCATGCATACTGATTAAATGTTCGGGCCTCATCCAAATTCGGAACCTAGATAATGGAATCTGGTGACACCTTCGCAGAAGTGCAGTTTGTGACTGTATATGTAGCTGTTCTGAAACCATCATTTTTTGTGATGGTGGATGAGTAGTGGCTATGCTTTAATGACTGTTCTGCTAGGCGCTGTGCCGTAATTGGACTGGCATATCGATGTGGTGGTATGTGTGTATATATTCTCTCATTTCTTTCAATTTATCTGCACACTTGTATCTTAAGTGATCCCACGCAGGGGAAAGTATAACTGTATTGAATTTAATTATCTCCCTTTATATATACTTTATCTGTCTAAATTCATTGTATCCTACGGATCTACTTGATCTTACAGGATCCAGTTGACTTTCGGAAATAGATATATAGTTCTCTGGTCCCAATCAGTGAAGAAGACAATAAAATGTCATCGTTGTTTTGTGAGATATGTTAACAGAGAACAAACTCTATATATGTGAATGTTGAGCTTGTTTCAATGTGTAGTGCAGTTTGTGACTGTATATAAAGCTGTTCTGAAACCATCATTTTTTGTGATGGTGGATGAGTAGTGGCTATGCTTTCATGACTGTTCTGCTAGGCGCTGTGCCGTAATTGGACTGGCATATCGATGTGGTGGTATGTGTGTATATATTCTCTCATTTCTATCAATTTATCTGCACACTTGTATCTTAAGTGATCCCACGCAGGGGAAAGTATAACTGTATTGAATTTAATTATCTCCCTTTATATATACTTTATCTGTCTAAATTCATTGTATCCTACGGATCTACTTGATCTTACAGGATCCAGTTGACTTTCGGAAATAGATATATAGTTCTCTGGTCCCAATCAGTGAAGAAGACAATAAAATGTCATCGTTGTTTTGTGAGATATGTTAACAGAGAACAAACTCTATATATGTGAATGTTGAGCTTGTTTCAATGTGTAGTGCAGTTTGTGACTGTATATAAAGCTGTTCTGAAACCATCATTTTTTGTGATGGTGGATGAGTAGTGGCTATGCTTTCATGACTGTTCTGCTAGGCGCTGTGCCGTAATTGGACTGGCATATCGATGTGGTGGTATGTGTGCATATATTCTCTCATTTCTATCAATTTATCTGCACACTTGTATCTTAAGTGATCCCACGCAGGGGAAAGTATAACTGTATTGAATTTAATTATCTCCCTTTATATATACTTTATCTGTCTAAATTCATTGTATCCTACGGATCTACTTGATCTTACAGGATCCAGTTGACTTTCGGAAATAGATATATAGTTCTCTGGTCCCAATCAGTGAAGAAGACAATAAAATGTCATCGTTGATTTGTGAGATATGTTAACAGAGAACAAACTCTATATATGTGAATGTTGAGCTTGTTTCAATGTGTAGTGCAGTTTGTGACTGTATATAAAGCTGTTCTGAAACCATCATTTTTTGTGATGGTGGATGAGTAGTGGCTATGCTTTCATGACTGTTCTGCTAGGCGCTGTGCCGTAATTGGACTGGCATATCGATGTGGTGGTATGTGTGTATATATTCTCTCATTTCTATATATATAAAGGTATATATATATATATATATATACCTTTTACTAATAAAGCGAGATATCCTTTCAACGACTACAGCGTATTAATGTTATCGCGAAGGTGTCACCAGATTCCATTATCTAGGTTCCGAATTTGGATGAGGCCCGAACATTTAATCAGTATGCATGGCGTAACACAGGGTGCCACTTATTCGAGACAATCATGATTTTTGACACAGAACCTTATGCACATTTAAAAACGTTTATCTGTGCAAATTCGACAAAATTGATTATTTTCAGTTCTACCGCGAACAAATGTTCGTGCCACGCGATTGTTCTCGCCAAAATTTTGTGAGACAAAATTATGCAAAGTACGGGGTACATTAAATGGATCACTACTGATTAGCTCATTTTACTAGGACTTTCTGTAATTAATTTCTCTAATGTACATGTTCAGATCAAACATAAATAAGCCAAGTTTTCCTGAAATTGAACGACTTTTGTAAGATGGGGTATCTCTATAAAAATAGCAGACAAATTGTCAGTCGTTCTAAGGATATAACACGTGTTTCAGCTATGTTTCAAGATACTTTCTCTCTTATTTAGCATTGTCGGTGTTAGTTTATTATTTTCCTCTCAAAAAGTATATAGAACTGTTTACGTTTGTAATCAAACACTTAATATTGTCAGTACAAATCGTGGTTTAAGAAAACAATTATGTTAAAAAAACATCTGTAAAATTCTATTGGTCAATTCACAGAGTATCTATGAACAGAACGATCGTAATAAAAAGGCAGAGCTCAGTTTGTCTACAGAGTACAATTATAATTAATTGATATATTATCATCGCTTGTCCTTTTGCTTCACCACATTCTCAAAAAATCGATTTATAAATTTAAGAAATGCACCAAGAGTAATTATTCATTTTTCACGAAAGTATAGCTCTTGTTATGGGTTGATTTTTTTTTTTACTTTTCAGGAAATCCGAAGTGTATAGCGTGTCCATGGTCTGAAGTTTGATATTTATCAAATCGTCGTTCACTTCGTCAGGATGAAAAGTTCTCCCGGGCTTAAATATAATTTTCTTTCTTAAACAGCTTAGATCATTGAAAGCCTAAAATAATCCTACAAGGAACTACATTGATCGATTTTTGAAAAATACAACTTAAATGAATTACAGGACAAAAACATAAACAATACTTACAATTGGCCGTTTACATCGCTGTATCTCGGAAATGCCGTCCGCTCGTTTTACCGTACATCACAAGTTTTTTGAAAAGGAGCGACAGTTTGCCGGGCGTGATAGTGTGTAGAAGTAAGTTTAAACACAACATGTCTGCTTTGTGTGAAGTCAAAACCTGTTTTCATATTTTGCAAAGAGACTGTATAGCAGTTATCGGTAATTTCCGATGTCAATTCTAAGCATAGCATATCCTTAAATGATCTCACTCTATATTTCTGATATGTGTACATACATGTAAGTATATCGAATTCTAAAGTTACAAAAAGCAGTTATTTGTGGAAAACATTTCAGGGTGATAACAATCCTTGTCAACAATGAATTTTGTAAACATTTTCTAAATCGATTATCTTTAATACAAATTATCAAAATTATTGTTAGTACAGTTATAATGTTCAGGCATTATGTTTGCTAATTTAGAAATTAATAATGAACTTGCTTGTTTGTTTGTCAGCTGACATAACATCAAAGGATGTAAAACTCAAACAACTGAAAGCAAATTATTTGTAATGATGTTTTTGCAGTAAACATATGTTGTGATCTTAAATCCCTATTCAAAAGTATAATAAAAAGTATAGCAAAAAAAAGTATATCAGTTAAACAAAAATGTAGTTTTTAATCACAAACTTATCTTTTGCCCTGACGAAGACATCTTGCTGAACCGTCTGCATTAAATAATTACTGAATGTTTGTTTTATAATATCGGTTATAAAAATACATACCCTATCCTCCTTAGTCCAAAGTAGGATTATATCCACAAAGGAGTGTGGTAAGGTTGAATAAACACAGATATTTTTTCGAAGTAAAATTGAATATGTAAATATGGTAGGAAAGACAAATATCAAATATAAGTCATTCTGTCGGTTAAAAGTCATAGTTTTACTTAAAGTTGGATTTTTGTTTAAGACAGTTAAGTTTAGTTGTCTGGAGTAAAGAACCATCTCTTCACAGAATCAATTATATTGTATTGGTTTTATTTGCGCAGCATTGTGTAATAATTATACAATATGTTTATGTTAATATTCGTCTTAGGTATCATAACTTACTGCGTTTAAATAAGATAACATATTCATGCATGCAAAATAATGCTTATTGTTGATAACATATGAAATAAATCATCTCAATTTCTTTTGCGATATGTCTTTCGTTAATGAAGAGAAATAACACATAACTAATATTTACGCTTATAGACAGTTGTTTCTATTTTGCAATTCATATTATGCTTGTAAAATAGATTATTTTATTCTGAATAAATCTTATATCTCTTATTGATATATTTCTGCCTGTCTTTTGCCACTGTATATTTTTTACAAGTTTTTAAACCTTGAGTCGGTGATAGGGAATGAGGGTTGTTGCACGTTTTCATTACCACAATTAAACCGACTCTGCAATTTTCATGTTATTTTGTTCTGATAAATGTTTCACAGGGGTCACCGTTTTTCTAGATCCTTTAATATTGATCATCCATTTAACTTCCGTCAAGACATAATGATGCGTCTTTAATAATTTCTATTGGTATGAATTCGAAATCAATCTGTTTTCACGGTGAATTAAAAAAAAATAAGTCAAACACAGATTTATTAATTATTAACATATTTTTGCTACATTTCTCAACATGAATCATATAAGTCTTGTGTTTCCCCTGTATCAGCAACTGCCAAAGGGGTTGTCACATCTTTGTCAATGTTCGTTGTTACACTTATCAGGTACATGATGCATCATGTATAGTATAACCTACAGATAAATGAGATTTTTCCCAATATTATGTGACAATATTGGTTAAAAGCTTAATTATCTAGTGACGAATTTGATATTTTGATGTTTGATATTTTGATTTCATATAAACCCATATTATTAAAGTTTCACAAAAATATCGAATCGCGGTGCACGTCAACCGTCAAAGACGGCGATAAATCTATATATTTAGCGCCTATCTCCAATATTCTCCATAGCATTCAACGCATAAATGGTGCAGTTTTACTCATTTATCGTCAATAACAGACTTATACTATGTAGTTTTTATTCTCTGTTGAATGTTTGGACAGCATACACTATTTTGTTTAATGAAGCGCACTTCAGGTCATGTTGCACCTGTTTTAGCTGTGCGAAATAGGCTACAGATCGGTCTTCCTATTCGTCTTTTCGTTATTTTCGCTTTGTGTAGTACAAAACTCATATCTTTTGTAAACAAATGCTTGGGATATGGTTTGAACTGTTCTATACGGTACAATAGTTGAATAATCTTAACAGGTGTCGTCTCGAAATACTTACGAAACACCTGATAAATTTTCGTTTCGCCGCAAATTCTTCGGACGTCGCCATTTTAACTTTCCTATTTTCTATGAGATATTCTAACACGACCCGCATTTTTCCCTATTGAACATAGAAGAACCGAAAGCGTGTGTTATTATGCTATAAAATCACTGTTTGACGTTCTATATTTAGACATGTGACGTAATCATTATACACGTGACGTAACCACTAAAAATGTGACGCGCTGACAATAAGTACGGAAACAAATCAGACGCAATTTAGCTAATTATCATGTACGGCAGCATTTATTTGTTGATGTCGTGTTAGAATCGAAATAATATATCCAAATCGATGATTTTATTGCTTGATAACATCACGGTTTGTCGTTCGGATGCGCATCATTATATCACTCGGGCTACGCCCTCGTGATATAATTCCCCCGCATCCGAACTCCAAACAGTGATGTTATTGAGCAACAAAATCACAGTTTGGGATATATTATTTCTTAATTTTCATTTTTTTCGTATCTCGTTCGTTTCTTAAGCGATTTAACTGAAACGTTATACGATGATGTCAGCATAAGGACTCAACGTAATATTGTGCAGACGCATCATCAGATATTTGAAATATAATTTATTTAAGCATATTCTTCACAAAATTCAAATTATTTGACGTGCGTTGTGAACTTAAACTAATGTCTTTTATATTAAATTTTTTGAAGTAACTCGAATAGGTCTTTTTTAAATGATTTGTGGTAATGTAAAATAATAAACTTATAGGTTATATGTTGAATTATTATCTTTTGGCATTAAAATGAACCATCTGTAAGATTTGTCACGGACTTTTGGGACAATCCTCGTATTTATTGACATGTTTAAAATTTGCATATTTTTTCGAACAGTTGTAAAACAAAAATGTGTATAAAATGTAAATGAGAAACTCTTTTTAATTCTTTGTGTAATGATAGATTATTCTAACTCAGATTATTTAAGATTAGATTGTATGCACCAATGACCGTTGCTGAAGTTTATTTTTGGGGCCATTTCTAATTATATTCACAAGGTTATTACCATGAATATCACGTACTGAAAATGTTGGACACAGTCCGAAATAGATGAGATGAATGACAACCGTGCTGATTGAATTTCAGTGTAATGAGGAATCGCAGTCAACGAGTTTTTTTTATGACATTTGAGGTTAAAATGCACTGAATGTGCTGCTAAATAATAGTAATTCTATGAAACATATTTTTACGTGTCGTTAACACCATAAAATGCTGCAAGTAATTTAAATCCATTAAAATAAAATTTTCTTATGCACCCATCTGCTTAGAAATGATATTAAGAATCATTTGTATATTACAAACAATTTTCTTTTATCCTACTTGAACAAACAGGACAAATAGCAGACTCGGAAAGTTAAAATATAAAAAGGCTTCAAGTATTGAAGTATCGGCTTAAGTATTCTTAATTTTTGGAAATGCGTGCAGTTGTGTTGCAATACGTCAATATAGAAAATATATATATTTGTATAAAATTGATGAAAACAGTCTCTGTGTTACCTAAGAAAACTTATTACATGTATTGTCGCTTTGATATTGTAAAACGGTTGTTATACAGGACGATAATTCTTTTGATCAAAATGATGAGAAATGATCAGACTTTATTTATTACATCAAATTCGATATAGTATGTATTTGTGTGACTTTTAGGTTATAATCACACCAATTTATGAAAGAGCAAGAAAGACAGAGAGAACTTCCGTGAGTTTATACATTGCCAGATTGAAATGAAATGAGAATTCCATTTTCTGTTAAGACGTAAATATGATTTCTGGGTGAAAATTGGCATGCGCAGTTTATACCATACAAGTATTTGGAATATCCAAGTATTTATTAGTATATTTTATTTATGTTTTGTAAAAGTTTACAAAAAAAAATGTATTTTTATTCTATATAAATAAAAGTGATAAAAAAATCTATATGATAATCTAAGATATCTTAATGTTAGAGTGTTTTGTTTCATTATACAATAATATATTGTGTGATTAGCTGCTGTCATTACAATACGTATCTTACATGTTTTATAAAATTCATATAAATATGGCCTGAAACGAACTTTGAAATTACTTTATATTATTAGGTATATTTTTATTATTACACTACGATAAAACAGAGGCAATTTTATTTGCCCGCAGCGTATTGGCATGCGATTTATTTTTGAGACATGGAGGAGCACGTAACCTGTTTTCAGTACATGGAGGGGCACGTGATCTATAAACCGTTTTGGCTGGTTAATAATCGTTGTATTTTTTAAGAAATAATTTCATAAAATCTATACTTCTTGCACAAATGGTAATTTCAAATGGGTAAATAAAAGAATATTCAAGTGCAATTAAAAGAAATGTAAACATGAAAATAGTATTGTAGTCTGGATGGCACAAACGGATATTCTACTTATGGACCCTCTCCGGTCTACGACTGTTAACGGTCTCAAAAGACTTTCTTCTGTTGGTACTATAATCTCGACACAAACGTTTTTTAAAACAATTTTGAAAACAGTTAAAAGAAATATCTTCAAATTATTAAAACTTTTCCCCACAGAAGACCTTTTTAGCTGGTAAAAAATGAATTACTCCTTAGAAACGCACTAACATGTTATGGTTTTGCTCAAAAGCTTAAAGACAGATTCAATGTCTCTGATAGCTGATTGTATCTGTATCCTTTTGTATCTTTTATGATAACAAGTTACATCTAATATAACTATCTTGTGTATATGATGTAATAAGCTATTGAACAGTTGTCTGGTAAAAGGGTTATAAACTGCAATATTATTTTGTCTGGTTTACAACGAACTTTAGAACCTTTGATTTTTTCTTTGCAGAAAAGGACACGATTTAAACCAGCATGCCTCCAGATTCATGCTAATTATGATAATTTTGAAAATGTATTTAAAAGTAAAATATTGTGAAGTAAACAAAGAACGTAATTTACACATTGGAAACGGCACTTACAATCCACGTAAATTACCAATAAGAGGACAAAATATACATAAATACCTGATTCTGCGTTAGTAACGAAGAAGGATTATAGTAATTGGTACTGCAAAATCAGTCATTCATCGCAGGTAACATGTAAATAATTAATTAAATATTGACTCTTTTTACTTATCTTTAGATCTTAATACATTTTTGCTAAGGATTGAATTTCTTTTAATATTTTGGCTCATCTGGGGGCATTCAACTTCCAAAATACACTTTATATCTCACATGACTAGTAAATAGAAAGTGTGTACAATAGTTGTGACTATTGTGTTTAAATAGAAATAGAAGAGATTAGTAAAGTAATGCACCTTTATTGATTATGTAATCAAATAGTGCATTCGTTGTGGAGATTTTATTAGCTGTGCATCAGTGTTTCATTATAAATAGCTTTATTTAACGGAACAACATGCTCTTACTCTCAAGTCAAAGGATTTTGATATATACTTTAAAAAATGGCAAATTTTGTACAATTAATTAATCTATTGCTACAATAACATTACATCTGTATGTAAGTGTTTTTAAGTCTAAACCGTGCTTTAACCTCACACTGTGACTTTTATGATAACAATACTAGCTTAATTGATTTTCGTCAGATAAAATATAAGAAATTGTATCTTTTAATTCAAGGCTTTTTGCAGTGAATATAATCGTCAAACATTGCAATTTCATGTTTGTTGTATTGTGTTCTATTTTGGGCCGGAGGCCTATGTTACAAGAATAAGCATGTTTCAATAAAATGACACTGTGTTTTTGGCAACTGGACACATGAAAGGAAACAGTACAACTAAGAACATAGTGTTTTACTTTTAAGATTCTGGTAAAATGACAAATTGCATATTAAAATCAACGATAATCAAAGGACCTGTTTTACAATAACTTATTCTATTTTTAAATACCCCAGCCTTTAAACACCCAAACCTGTTGTTTTGTATTGTTTTAAACAAAACCATACAAATACAATTAATCACAAACGTACAAATTGTGTATATAAATTATGGACGTGTTGCATGCTATTCAATGTTATTCCCCACACATGCAGTAACTCACGATTTATTAAAATAATTCCAAGTCTTCAAATCGTTTAAAATATCACAATAATATATATAATATAATATAATATATAATAATATAATATTACAATATATAAACGTTACAATAATCATAAACATAGTGGTCAATTCAAACGTTTCAAACTATTATGACATACGGAAGAAAGGGACATTTCTGTTTTACATATAATTCTGATACTTTGTTCCTGTACATGCAATTCAATAAAACAAATCTGTCATCATGCCTGATCACTTTGTTTATATCTTTTACATCGTTATCTATTAAATATATTAAATGTATCATACACTAAATGGTTGAATGGTGTAACACCATAATCACGATATTGGAACATATTCTACAAACGATGTTGTAGTTTGTACATATGTAAGAAGTCCTTTGAAATATATACATGAATATATATATATGATATATATATTATTATTTCAATGTCGTTAAATTCATAACAAAAGATTAAAAGTTATTTGTATTGCATTATCTCAAAATATTTATTGAAGGTGACAAAAAAACAATCAGTTAAGCAATTATAGTAGTTATCAAGGTAAGCTAAGTGTAATTTTCTCACGTTTGCAGATCATACGTTTCACCCATTAATCAAGACACATTATTCTTAGCAGTTTGGTGTACGTTTACACCTGCAATATGTGCGATTATTTTTTTTTAATGTAGGTGTGACATTTGGCAAAATCTGTTCGGGTCCAATAGGTTAATTTTAGTGTAAAATAAGAACAAAAATTGAAAAGATCGTCCGATATTCGGAGTAGACAGGTTCCGGATCCGAAAGATTTTTTTACCATTTAAATCAAAACGAATAAAATCGGGACTGGACGCTCCATTCGAATAAGTAAAGCTTCCGAATTAGAAGCGTTCGCATAAGCACTTACTTTTAAGCTTTTTTGTAAAACTTAAAATTTTAATCTTTGTAAAACTGCGATGTCTTGAGCGTAGATGTTTCACATGTAGCATTGCCCACTGAGCGTTTCTATCTTTGATATAAATTATATCCCTTGGGTCAATATTGGACCTGTCCCGGAGGTCATTTTATTTATAGAGATATTTTATGAACTGTACAGCCGAAGACAATTTGCATGTTCAAAATGATAATCTGTTATAATTTCGTTTTGTAGATTATTGTAATTAATTGTTTGTATGATCCTACTTCAAAGTACTTGTATATATACAATTTTAGTATATGAAACAAAAATGCAATATCATGGAACCCACTGAGTCTTGAAACATAAAAGTTCAATTTCTTACGAACACCAGCTTTTGCACATAAAACGATAAAAGATATACAAAACTATAAAGAAATATATTTTTTATTAATGTGACCTAAAGTACACACATAGGATGTTAACATTCTGTTGGGGTTTTTATATATGAAAATACATAGAGACGTATTTTGAAGTTTCTAAAACGCAAATTTATAGCATACACACATTTTAAAACCCAATTTTAATATCCGTAACAGTTAACTTCAATTTAACTTTTGAATAGCCCTAAAACGTTTATTCTTTAGAATAATAATACATTTAAATGTAGTGGTCGATATGATATTTGAAAGCCAGCACAATTTCCTAGAATACTCATCACCATGAATAAACTTTCCTGTAAGCATGTGTCTAGTTAGCACATGAAGCATATTTTATTACAACATATACTTCATTGTTATATCTTTGGCATGCACGATGTCAATCATTCAGATTTTATGATGATAAAAACATTAGCACAGTCTGTGCTTTCTTCATTGATTTTCGTGTTTTCATTACATACCAAAATAAATTTGTCAGTAATACATGATTTAAGACTATTTATATAATATATAAATTATGATAATCACAATAAAAGTGTTTGCTTCCTATATTTGTTTGATTATCTCATATTAGTATATTACATCATATGTTTTTATTACACGGTAAAACAGAATGAAAAGATCAATTTCAATTCTTAAATTATCGGCATTTGTTTCAAGGTTCCATTTTTATAACGGACTTGATTTTCTTAAACAATGCTACAAATGGAATAAATCAAACACTATTATTATTACACAGAAGTATATACCATCAAATGGTCTGCATTTTTATATCATTATAATTTTTAATGTTGGTGCATTGTAACTTACTTAACTTTATATATCGATACTGTCCTTTGAAGTTAAAGTTTTGTATTTGATAAGTGATGTTTAGTAAGCACACATTTGAAAATAATTAAGAAAACTGTTAGTTTTTACATCACCAGAACGATTGAGCATGTTGGCGGAATATCAATCCGTGAGCATGCTTAATGTAGTGAACGACACCCTTGATTGTTTTCCTGCACTTTACATGTAAAAAATGCATCTCTGCATAACTTTCTATAGGCATGTCTGTCCGAACATTGTGGGGACTGACTGCATTCAGTGATCGATTTTCTTGTTTGTTGATCTTAAACTTGCTTATGTTTTTGTATACAACCGCTTACTTATTCGTAAATGTTGTAAATGGATATTGAGTATATGTCACATACATATGAAATTGTATCTTGTAAACATTGCATAATCATTAACCAATCTCTCTTTGCCAACGATTACAAAACGTCAACGTAGGTAATATACGGAATAAAGTCTTTGTGATGCATTTTCATATACCATTTTAATTTAACATAATACCTTGTATGACTTAGTTATGGTGGCTGATTTGTGCCATTTCGTCATTTCGCCCATCGACCCCACCAAGTAAAAATTCGAGAAGTAACAAGTTAGAAAGACGGGGTCTCGGAACGAAAACACGCTTATAAGCGGAGGGGGCACGGGGTCGCGCCCGGCTATTTTGATTCTTTCATCCTCGAGTTCTCGCTTGGCGGGCTCGTGGGGCGAAAACCCGAATGGGCAGAAATCAGTTTCAACACTTACAAGTATCATTGAAGAAGAAACGTACAATGTTACTATCGTTGTATTACTTTTGGAAAAATAACAAGAATAACAACAACAATGTTCAAATATATTTTTCATTCGACAAATAATGTATAATGCACTTTTACATAAGTTGGTATTATAGAGGAATATGAAATCATCACAAGAGCTGCAGGCAAATATTTTTAATGTTGTTAACATTTTTGGACTCCACACTGACGTTTATCAATATTCCGAATTATTCGGTTGCCTTTTCTGCGACCTCATACGATGTTTTGTAGGGTATTGTTACAAATGCTTAAGTTATATGTTATGTAACTATATATATTTTCTAAAAGAAACATTCAACTGTAATATCATAAATATTGAGAACAAATATCAAGTTTGCTGTCCCCGTTTCTTTTTCTCGCATCTAAAATGATGACCTGTACAGTTAGGCATGATAAGAAATAAAGCTATAGAGGTCGAGCTATGATATTTAAGAATGTTAACTTGTATCCGATATTCTACTATAAATTGAGAACTATCATTATGGAGAAATCCCTTTTGTTTGAACTGGAATAGTAGGATATTAGAGACAAATAATATATTGTGATACATGAAATGACTTTTGCTGAAAATTTCATGGAGAGAAAAGAAACAAGCAGACATTCACGAATAGAAATTAATGATGACAACAATTCAATATTATAATAATCTCTATTTGATGATATGCAATGTTTTGGGTGATGTTTTGGGTTTTGTTGTTGTTTTTGTTTTGGGGGGTTGGTTGTTTTTAGCTCACCTGAGCATATGCTCAGGTTGACCTATTAGGATCACTCTTCGTCCGTCGTCTGTCGTACGTCGTCCGTCGTCCGTTGTCCGTTCACACTTTTCAAACGACATCTCCTCTAATTGTTACAGGTGAGCGCCCCCCCCGGGGCCATCTTGGCCCTTTTGTTTTTTTTTGTAGTAGGGTTGTTTTTTGTTGTTTTTGTTTTTTGTTCTTTAATTTTTTTCCCTTTAACGTAAATGTACAAAAAAAGTTAGGTTTTTGATCGCCATCGAATTTCAAAGATATCCTTATGGGAGCTCTTTTTTTTCCCATGTTGACAATTGCATTTGTCTTTTGTAGTTGGGGAAAAAATCCAAAAAAATAATCAAATTTTCATTTTAGATCAACACAAAGTCCCTAAAAAAAACCCAAACAATTCTGTTTTGAATTTTCCCTTTTTCCCGGGGAAAAAAATCACAATCGAACCCAAAAGGGCCCTAAAAATGTTTCATTTTTCCCTTTTTTTAGCTAAGAAAAGCAAAAACTTTTCGGTTTAAAGTTTTTTTAAAAATATCTTACTAAAAAAGATTTAGAACTTTATTTTCAGGGGATTTTTTTTTTAAATTCATGACATAAATTTTAAAATCAGTAATTGTATTACCAGTTTTCACATAAATATTGTAAATATATGTATCACGTAAAACGGACAGATATGTGTTCATCAACTGAGGGTGACTTATTATTGTATTTATGCTGACACACTAAAAGGAGTGACAATATTTTAATGTGTAATTTCTATCCAGTTTGGAATTTGAATAATCTATAGAAACGCGTTTCATACCAATGTTTGTGATAACATGACGAAAAACAGACATGCAACATTTTGAATAGCATACAATAAATACAGCCAGAATCATTATCTGTGACACCTCCAACATGTTCAATAAGGTATAAAACTATTAATAAATAATAGAAAAATGTTTTAGCATCCCAGTAGCTAAGATTGCGATATTCCCAAGAGTCATGGGTTCAGGCATCGGTCAGTTTGCACCTTTTTCTCGCCTTATGATTATTCCTTCAGAGGATTGATACTGTTGTGTGCTATAATGAGGTCATAGTACAGTGTAAAGGACAAAACTGATTTCTTTTGGACAAGTACATACCTGTCATAACTGTGTCGGACGAGACACTAGCCGGGCCTGATATAGGTTTGAGTCCAATAAGATTTTATTGTTCTCAACAATGTACATTGGCCCCTTTATTTCATACTACAACATTTTGATAAAGCTTTGTAAATTCAAGCACAAGAATTTGATTGGATTTTTTTGACTCTCAACAATGACATCGAAACTAGACGGAAGAGGATTGGTACTGGTCATGATGACATTGACAGTAATTTTGGGGTACAATATGCATTTGATTTGTACTTCGTGACAAAGAAAATGAAAACGAGGCTGCAAAGATAAGATTTGCTCCATTGATGATGTATATATATAAGACCATCACATGGTTTTAACACTGAAATATTATCTGTTATATCTAAGAAGGTTTAAAACACTGATAGTTTTTCTATTGAAGCAGGGTCATTAACTATTAAAAGATACAAAAACTTATGCATACATTTGTCAGTCGTTTATATTGTGCATGAATTCAACAATCATGCGACACAAGAACGCCAGAGGCGGTTTTAGTTGATGCTTGTTTCCCAGCCATTATCTAAGAGTACATGTAAAACATAAGATACAAATAAATATATCTATCAGAAACAAAGTATAAGAAAGAAAATTGACAGGCTTTAAAATAATCATTGATTCTATGTTCAGTCTAATTTTTCTCTATTTGTAATCTACAAACATATAACAGTACTTTTGATATTTACCAGTATTTCTGATCATCAAAAATAGGTAAAGGTAAAATGCAGTTATACATAAAAATCAATTTCCGAAATACATGTAATTCAACAGAACTCGTAGACAAGTCGGCTATGGTGCGACATTCGTAAAAACAAATACAGTACACTACCACGTATCACGTATGTTACAAAATTGTTGTTTTTTTAATTAGAAAATTACAATTAGTTAGTTAGTAATACATTATATTTTGCTTAACAAAGGAAATAAAAAACTAAAAAAAAATAACATTCACCAACGAAGCTCATCATTCAGCCAATGGAAGATGAAAACTACCAAAGTAGAGCAGTCAGGTGCTTCCATATTGTCACTAACATACGGTTTGTATGACCAGTGATCCTTTTATGCGCTGCTACTCGCATGTATTAAGGAATAAAATGTATAGGTATGTAGAAAATCTTTTAATATGCTAAACAGTAAACTAAATTTTAACAAAAATTTCTTCTTTTAGGGTTTTAACTAGTTGGGTTGTTCCAATATTCCCTATTCCCACTTAAATACTTAATATTCAGCCTAAGTATATTCTGCCTGATGTTTTTTAAATTGTCTTTTGACGTCTTATCTGTGATATGCAAGCGTCACAACCACTGTTGCCCATTTTATTTTTTTATTTATGTTCCATCTATTGTGTTCTCGTTTAGGGCACATCCATTCTCTTACTTAGGGATCAAACGTCGCTTTTCATAGAATGACACACACGTGACATATTAAAAGTACCATAATGACCGCGTATGTACACATCTGCGTAAATATTTAATGTTTTAATACGAATATCTTAATTTGCAAATTTTAATTGAATTCATCCCTCGCACATATATCTGATTTCTAGTTTGTTCGTTATTGTAAGAAAATAGGTACAGAAGCAATGACATTGGTTCCCATATAAATTGATTTATTGTGGTTAAGAGTTTCAAATATGATAGAATACGGTAATTATCTGACATGTATCGGCTAGTCTCGTCACCGCCCAATGGGAGTGCTTGTCGGCTTTATTTTCAGACATTACTCGATTTTTAAACAATAACCATGAAACAGGAGTTCCGTTTTTCCTAAAGGATTGTGGTAAATTTTCACACTAAATTGATGCAAGCTGTTAGTGTTAATGATTTCCAACCGGCGTGTGAAGACTTCTTTGTTGTCCAACATAACCTGAAATAATATTTTGTATAGCAAGCATTATTATCAACATAAAAAATCATACCAAAAAAAAAAAAACAACAACAAAAAAAACACACAAAAAAAAAAAAAACAAAACACTTAAATCAAGTACGACAAAAGCAACAATAACAACAAATGCATGAAATAAAAAAAATCCTACAGAGATGATTCGACGGACGTGCTCTTCAAAGGTCTAAATTATTACGACAAAACAACTTGAACTTGCATCCAGTTATCCATCTTAACTGTCTTAACATCCGTGTTCAAGTCCAACCCGATTATATTACAATTATTACTTTTTAATATCGTAAAAAAGACTGACTGGACTCTTTCAGATTGCACTGCTGTGACAGCTTAAATTAAAGGCTTGAACAAAATATGCACGAAATATTAATTCTACTATGTTTAAAATTTGAAAAAATATGAACATTAAAGCATATGTGAGACATAATATCAACTTTATAAAGGAGAACAATATGTAAATAAAACTACCATAACAAAGCAATAAAATAAGGACAGCCTTAAGAAGGCCTCTTGTTTAAATAAAAAAAGTTTTTAAGGAGCTCAACGGAGATCCAGAAGTTTGAAAACATAGATTTCACATTCTTACAAATATCAAAAAAGCATTTACCAAAAATTAAAAGAAAATCATAAAAAGTTGTATCAAAAATATAATCAAATTAAAAATCGATTTATTGTATTTCGAATTTAAACTCAATATGTGTTTTAACAGCGTTTAATTGCTTTTCTTATTTTTTATTTTATTTTTCACAATTTTTTTTTCTAGAAAAAATACATATTTTGCGAATTACCCCGGACAAATAGTACAAACATCTCAAAAATATTTCTAGTTAAATCTATGTTAAATTGAAAACATATCATAGTTATGCATAACACAACAAACTAGGCTTATTGTGTTCTAATGGAAAAACGTCATTTAATCAAACTAAACCTGTTTACCTTCAGAGATTCACCTTGTGCAAGGATTGACAATTTTAAGATGCTTCCTGCTGATTTTGCAGTTGGCAAGTCCATAAGCACATCACTATAATAGCCACCTCGTTTATCAAATTCGTGTATTAGCACGTTCGATTCACTCTGAGCGAAGGCACTGTTCGATCAAGTAGAAATGTAATTATAAGGAAGATGAAGATGTGCACGGTAACTGTTCATATAATTATAATAACGATGATGAGTATATTGATGATTATGATCATTATGATCATGGCGGAAAAATTTATAAAACTGCAATTGATACCGATAATAGCGATGATGACGATATTGCTGCTGATGAATAAGATGATATTGATGATAATGATGCTGTTGATGAGGGCAACTATGATGATGATGATGATGATGGTGATGATGATGATGATGATGATGATGAAATACAGAAAACATGAAAAAGAGGATGATGATGATAAATTTGACGATAATGAAGATACTATGGTAAAACTCATATCTCAATTTGCTTATAAATGTATTTCAAAAGCGTAACTCTAAATCAAATCTCATTTGTAATTACTCTTATCTTTCAAGAAAGGCAAATATCGAAACTAATAATTACATATTAAGAAAAGAACCTTGCAAAGCGTGTTATTAAAATGAAATACTCCGTAAATTGCAGGATTATAACTTATAGTGGGGTAGGGCGTGATTGCCATGGAGTCTTCTAAAATAAAAAAACATATCTTTAACACATAATTGAATTAGTAGTATGCCACGTTAAAAATTAGATTGCATTAACTAGCCATGGTCCTCTTGTTCCAATCTTTTTTTTTATTTGTACATCAGATAATAGCTCTATCCCTTAGCAAGAGCCATTGACATGCAATCAACTACATGAAAACAAGAAATTCTTACACTTAAAGCCCGAAACCTTGACATTGTAATCCGAAAATCAATAGGGGTCATCTACTATTATCTACTATTAATAACCACTCAATATGTGAAATATGAAGACTTTTGATAAATAATAACCAAGATAATCAGTAGAAACCATTCTGACATTTAAGGCCCCTGTGAACTTGATCTTTGACTTCGTGACCTTTGACTTAACGACTATATATACCCCAATATTAATAGGGTTCATTTACTAGTAATAACCAATCACTATGTGAAATATTAAGACTTTGTGATAAATAGTTTTCAAGATGATAAGCGGAAACCATTCTGACATTTCAGGCCTCTGTGACCTTAACCTTTGACCTAGTGACCCAAAAATCAATAGGGATCATTTACTAGTTATGATCATTCATTGTTATTAATAGTAACCAAGATAATGAGCGAAACAATTCTGACATTTAAGGACCCTGTGAGCTTGTCCTTTGTCCTATTGATCCCAAAATCAATAGGGGTCATCTAATAGTTATGACCAAACACGATATGAAAACGGAGACTTTGTGATAAATAGTTTTCAAGTTAATCAACGGAAACCATTATGACATTTAAGGCCCATGTGAACTTAACCTTTTACTTAATGACCCCAAAATTTATAGGGGTCATCTAATAGTTATGACCTATCTGTATGTGAAATATGAAGACTTTGTGATAAATAGTTTTCAAGATAATTAGCGGAAGCTATGTGGTCTACCGACGAACAGACCGAAATACAGACGGAACGACAGACCGAAATTTGCTTAACAGTATACCTCC
Organism: Ruditapes philippinarum; assembly: GCF_026571515.1. Lineage (NCBI taxonomy): Eukaryota > Metazoa > Mollusca > Bivalvia > Venerida > Veneridae > Ruditapes > Ruditapes philippinarum. The sequence goes on from NW_026852840.1 coordinate 21,404, forward strand.
TCTTCCTCGAAGGGGGGCATGCAATAAAAACAGAAAAAAACTTACTGGACAGTGAGTGTTTGCCACCAATTTTCAAACTGGACATAAATGACACTGGCGCTGCAAAATAAAATGTTCCCAATAAAGCCTGAATTATATAATATATAAACACATTTACAGAAGTAGTACTGGAAAGTGGAATTTATAAAATCCTACTTCATATATAATTTGAGGCCAAAATGGGTGAAAGTTTGAACCAATAAATACAGATAAATAAAACTTATCGGCGTGCTTAGGTGTCATCCACATTTGGTTCAACCATCACAAAAAATGTGAACATACTAAAATGAAACTAATCGTCGCTGTCTCAATATGCTTTCAACCTAGGGCTAAACCATCACGAAATTGAACACACAAAACAGAAACTAAAATCAACAAAGATTTAAGTATAAAATGGGAAACAATCATGCCAACCTTTCGTATGGCCTTTTGACATTTCATATCATTGTTTTTTTTCCAGAAGCCATTTAATTATATAGATATGTTTTATAATTCAGACTCAGTTACAGAGCAGAAGAGTTTGACATTGAAAGAAATAGGTGCGACGAGAAATTATCAAAACATTATTTTGATCACATGACACCACTTAGGGATTCATTCGGGTTTTAACAACCTTTTACTGCGTTAAACTGATCGTTTTTTTAAGATTTTTGCCAAGGTTTAATGTTTAAATAATATTGGACTCCTTATTGTGCGATATTTGTTTATAATTGGACAAATATACAACGTACAAAAGCAGTCAGGTTAAAAAATAAATTAGTTCATCACTCAACTAAGCCGTATTCGATATTTCACTGCACTGCCTGTAAAAGATAAACTTTTTTTTATACATCCAATCATATAACACACTAAAAGAGGGCCTATCTGAAAACTATTGTTTTATTGGGTTTGATGGAGGGAAATTATTAAAACGTTGAAAGAAACATGAAAGACGAAACCCGAAATTTTGTTCCGTTTTTTAAAATTACAGGGGGGGGGGACACCTCCGTTGAGCAAAAAACTCCTGCATGAAGCAAAAAAACCCTCCCTGTGTTGAGCAAATATAACTACGTTTTGATACAATGACTATCATGCGTTTGCGCGTATATGTATTCACGTAAAAAAGAGACTCGTATCGTTTGTTTTGTACCAATCGCTGGATAGTTTCCCTTCATTTTTTTGTTTATTCCATTTGCCGCTTTAAATAGACATTTCTCAATCTAGGTTAAGCCTGACCATCATATTAAATCTCTTACGCCTATGAGATTGCATCAGTGATTAATTTCACAAGCTGACGATACTCTTAAGATAGACCTATGTATATTCGACTTCGTGTAGCTTTCCAAGGCTTCCAATTTTCGTTCTTTATGCAAATAGCATGTACCCCGAGGGGTACTAGGCGTTTACCAGTAGAGCCAAAATGAGGTCGCTACGAGAGTTAGGAAACATTTTGAGGAAACATTTTGACGAGGAAACATTATGACGAGGAAACATTTTAGGAAACATTTTGATGAGGAAACATTTTTGTGGAAACATTTTTGAGGAAACATTTTAAGGAAACATTTTGAGGAAACATTTTTGTGGAAACGTAGATGATAAGATAGTAACATCTACGGTCGGTTGAGCTTTGTTTATCCACTTTTGCATGCGTGGAATGGCACCAAGATTCATGAAAAACTGCGAGTGCCCCATAATCTTTCGCAAACCAATAAAACGGATTCTAAAGAGTCCTTAGAAAGCAAAATTATCATTATCTGCATTGACACCAAAACTTCCTGAAAGTCTGCGAATACCTTAGAAACAGTCGCAGACCACTGAAATGGATTTTAGATAGCCTAGAAAGCAAAAATATCATCTACATTGACACCAAGCGATTCCTGAAAGTCTGCGACTACATCAGAAACAGTCACAGACCTATAAATTGACTCTAGAAGGTCCACAGATGTAAAATATATTATTATCTGCTTTGGTACCGAAATGCCTGACAGTCTGCGAGTGCCTCAGAATCATTCGTAGACCAGTTAAAAAGACTATAGAAGGTCCCCAGAAGTCAACAATGTCATTATCTGCTTTGGTACCAAAAAATTCTTAAACTTAGCGGCAATGTCAGAATCATACGCAGACCAATTAAATTAATTCTGGAGAGTCATTAGAAGTAAAAATATCATAATCTGCATTGGCATCAAATTCATGAAAGTCTGTGACAGTGCCAGAGTCAGTCGCAGACCAATTTTCTTGACTCTGGAGCGTACCTAAAAGTCAAAAATGTAAATATAACCTCTGTTACCAAAAATCCCGAGAGTCTGAGAGTGGCTCAGAAGAAAAGGATGAGAATGAAAGACTAAGTCTTATAAAATTCTTATTCTTTTAGTGTAACTTTATAATGTGTCGATTTTATAATATTTTGTACAATTTTCAAAAAAGTGGAATGTAAATAGTTGTGACGAAGTAAACGTTTTATTTATAAGTAATCATCGGGAAAAGAATAGGAAATTATACTAACGAAAAAAGAAGAAAGGAAAACAAATAATACAATAGGAAGAAAAAAGAAAGAAAAAAGAAAGAAAGAGAAAAGAAAGATTGCTTCACTGTTTCACTTTAAGTTCAGATAAATTGCTTTGATTCTGAGATAAAAGTATGAACATGTTTAAAGATTTTGGTAAATTATCAGTGTCTGAGATGTCCGGGTTGCCAAAAGTATGGTGTTGAGGGTAATATTGAAATTATTTAGATTTCCCAATATTTTTTCTCTATATGTACGAAAGTGACTGCATTTAAAGAAGTAATGAGAGTTAGTTTCCATTTGACAACACTCACATAATGGCGATGGTGATATATTTTTAAGAAACAAATGATAATTTAGGGAGCTACATTTTGTGCGAAACATGGTATGAAGAATTATAAGTTTTCTATCACCAAAATAAAAGAATTTTGGTGTAGTTTTCTTATCACGTGATAGATAATTTTTAAACATTGAAAAAACTTACAAAGCCAGATTCATTGCTAATTCTACATCTTGCACTACGAGTAAACTTTCTATTTTATTGACGTCTTGTTTGACTGCCATTAAAACACATGTAATTAGATATTGTGATAAAGTCTATGAAAACACATGCAAACATCTCTTTTGGTCAATTAAAAATCCTGGTGAAATCTTGGATAAATTTAAAATTAAGAACTTTCAAGCTTCAACTATCAGTACATACGATTTTTCTACACTTTATACAACTTTGCCATATAAATTAATCAATGATAAACTAATTTCCCTAATTCAGAAAACTTTTGCACGGGAAAAAGTTACCTTTCTAGCATGTAATTCTAACAAAGCTTTTTTTACAAACGGTATTGTTAAACATTATACTATGTGGGTGGACCTGTGACGAAGTTTGTAGAGCACTCTCTTTTCTTTTAGACAACATTTATGTCAGGTTTGGTACATACCCTATTTAAACAGATCATAGGAATTCCTATGGGTACTAATTGTGCACCCCTGGTCGCCGATTTGTTTTTGTACTGCTATGAAAAGAGACTTTATGTTGAGTCTCTCTGAAGATAAACAACAAGATGTTTGTCGCTTTTAATAATACTTTCAGATACCTTGATGATATTTTAATTTAGATAATCCTTATTTTGATCAAATGGTGTCTGACATTTATCCGCATGAACTACAACTTAATAAAACGAACTCTTGAAATTTTAGTACATCATTTTTGGATCTGCATATTACTATCAACACAGCAATTCTATTCACACGAAAATCTATGATAAAAAGAGATGACTTTGACTTTTGTATAGTTAATTATCCACATTTAGATGGAGACGTACCCCATGCAACATCTTACGGGTTTATGTTTCTCAGTTAACTTAGATTCGCTAGAGCTTGTACCAACGTAAAGGATTTCAACGAGCGGAATATTTTTATTACCAGCAAGCTTCTGAAACAGGGCTACCGCTATCATAAATTACGGAAATATTTTACTAAATTTTACAATCGTAACTTTTGATTTAATTTCTAAATTCAATAGTGATTTAAAAACTCTTCTGCGACAAGGATTAGCCAGCCTGGTTTTTTATGGCGATGTGATTTACAAACTTCGTAAGATTTTGGGTCATGGTAATTTTTCTGCTGTTTTACTAAAATCATTAAACGTTTTTATTAAAAGAGGTTATGACCCTACTATTTTAAGACATACTGCATGTTTAGTGTTCAACCCTTTTACAGTTGGACACTACGCTTTCCTCTTTTGATTGCATCTGACGGACCAAGTGGGAGACTCTATGATGGATAGTTCGTAAAGCCTTTTGGGACTGAATTGTCTTAATGTTCGTCTTCTGCCTTGCTTCGTCGGGCCCTTGTAAGTGATTTTCTTGTTGCTCTGTCTTCCTTTAGGACATTGAGTACTTTTGTTATGGTCATTGGGTTTACTTTATATGTTTCTACATGATCATTTTAGTGTTTTACTTATTTAACCTTTTGTAACCATGACAACTGTTAGAATTTCACTTGGCGGGGATTCATTTTATTTACACTGTCTCGTTTATAGGAACATGGTGGGGCTAAGAGCGAGGTTTGGTGCACCATTAACCGGTTTAAACTCCCCAGCAGTCATTATTATGCTGCTGACCGTTCCAAGGCGGCGCCCCACTGTGTTCCTCAGATGTATGTCTATGTTGTTTCATACTGTTTTGGTGACACTTTTGCTTGTGTCCCTTGTTGTTTTCTCGTCTACGGTAAGTATCTTCCCCATTGCCTCTAGTTTTTATTTCTTTAATTACCCCCCCCCCCCTTCCCCCGGTCTCCTATCCCCTTCCCCTTTGTGGGCCTATTATTATTTTCTTTGAATTCCTAATCAGTTCCAAATTATTTATCACTTAATGATTAACCTGTCCGTGCTCTGTCTTTGCCCTGTCCTGTTTTTGTTCGGGGCCCGCCTGGGCTCCTTGCCATTGGTTCTTGTTGCTGGGTCATATGGGGGTTGCGTTCATTGAACGCCGCCTTTCCTTGTTGATCTTGTTTATCATATTTTGGTTAATTCCTGATGTTAAGGGGCAAGTTGTTCCATATACGAATTGAAGATGGGAAAAAGAATTAAAGCATATAGATGTCCTTGCAGAAATACCAATAGTGTCGTTTGAATTTCTAAGGTTGTAACGAGTGTTTGTTTGATACGGTATTGGCTCTGACGACAATTATTCTGGTGCAATGCCATGTTTTATTTTATAGAATAATGTTAATCTATGTTTATAACGTCTTTGTTCTAATGTTTCCCAATTTACTTCATTATTTAAGTTTTCAATTGAAACTAGTCTTGTTGCACCAGACACTATTCTAGCACATTCATTTTGTATTTTATCTAAGAGGCCAAGATCATACTGAAATGCATTTCCCCATAACACATCCGCATATTCATGGATTGGTCGGATAAACGAAATATAAATAATTTCAAGAGATTAACGGTCTAACATGAATTTCAGTTTTCTCATTATGTTCACCCGTTTCCATGCTTTTTCATTAATATATTCTATATGTGAATGCCACAGGCAATTGTGAGACAAAAATAATCCTAAGTGTTTATGATCTTTTACTTCATGTATAGTTTGATTAATCATTTGAAGTGGTTGGTGATATGAATTTCTTTTTGTCCCCCGCCTTTTCGAAGAAAAAAGGGGGATATAGATATAGGCCCCGTCCGTCCGTCCGTCCGTCTGTCTGTCCGGGCGCACGAAAGGACACTTGTTGGGTACCTTGAACACACAAATGGACACTTGTTGGGTAATTCTATATATTCCGTCAGTATTGTTGGGTACTTTTGTTGTCTTATTGGGTACTTTTAAACAAAAGAAGTACCCAATAAATGCCCATTCGTAGGAACGTCCGTCCGTCTGTCCGTCCGTACGTCCGTTAGTCCGTCCGTCACACTTTCGTGTCCGGTCCATAACTTTGTCACTTATGAAAAGAATTTGAAATAACTTGGCACAAATGTTAAATATAATAAGACGATGTGTCATGCGCAACAATTAGACCCCTACCTTCAGGGTCAAGGTCACACTTGCTCATTCAAGGTCAACATTGCCTATTTGAGGGTATTTGTCGTGTCCGGTCCATAACTTTCTTATATTTGAAGGGATTTTGTAAATACTTGCCATAATTGTTCACAATAATCAGACGTTGTAACATGCGCAAAAACCAGTCACCTACCTTCAAGGTCAAGGTCACACTTGGAGGTCAAATATTAACATAGTCTGCAACAGGGTATATTTCGTGTCCAGTCCATAACTTTGTCATTTATCAAGGGAATTTGAGCTAACTTGGCACAGATGTTTGTTATAATAAGATGATGTGTCATGCGCAACAACCAGACCCCTACCTCCAGGGTCAAGGTCACACTTGCTCATTCAAGGTCAACATTGCCTATTTGAGGATATATGTCGTGTCCGGTCCCTAACTTTCTTATCTATAAAGGGATTTTGTAAAAACTTGCCATAATTGTTCACAATAATCAGACGATGTGTCATGCGCAAAAGCCGGTCACCTACCTCCAAGGTCAAGGTTACACTTGGAGGTCAAATACTTACATAGTCTGTTACAGGGTACATTTTGTGTCCGGTCTATAACTTTTTCATATATCAAAGGATTTTGAAAATACTTTGCACAAATAGTCACTTTAATAAGGGGATATGTCATGCGCAACACCTGCATCGCTACCTCCAAGGTCAAGGTCACACTTAGAGGTCAAAAATTAACATAGTCTGTTATAGGGTATATTTTGTGTCGAATCTAGAACTTCTTCATAGTTAAAGGGATTTTGAAATAACTTTGCACAAATAGTCACAATAATAAGCCGATATGCCAGGTACAACACTTGCACCCCTACCTCTTAAGGTCAAGGTCACACTTAGAGGTCAAAGATTAACAGAGTCTGTTATTTGGTTTATTTTTTGTCCCATCCGTTACTTCTTCATAGATTAAGGGATTTTGAAAATGCTTGGCACAAATAGTCACAATGATTAGATAATATGGCATGCGTAACACCTGTTCCCTACATCCAAGGTCAAGGTCACACTTAGAGGTCAAAGCTTAACATGATATATTTTTTAATTCCGTGTTTCATTTTATTTTTTTAACAAATTTATTGTTAACTTACAATTGCAGATCTAGCATTGATCAAAATTTTGGACTGAATGTCCTGAGATCCATACCTCAATCTTTTGAAATAGCACAATTTTATGCTTCATATAAAACTCCCGGGGCGGGGTACGTTGGTAACTCTGTTACAAATTCTTGTTCTAGAGACAATAATCGATCTGATTTAGACGGATTGAAAATGACAGGCCATTTTTCTGCCTATGCAGCTATTATTTCAATATCTAATTATAATTGTTGTGCTGCAGTTTTAAGGGTTTTCAATAACAAGATAGAGACTGGTATCCTCAGCAAAAAAATTAACATTGGATTGAAAATATTGGACCATGTCATTTATGTAGTTGAGAAAAAGTAAAGGACCAAGGATCGATCCTTGTGGAACACCAGCTGAGTGAGCACCCCAAGTAGATTTGGCATTTCTTAGAACAACACACTGGCGTCTGCAACTTGAATAATCCCGAAACAATTCAAAGATTCTTCCCGATACACCTTAATATTCTAATTAATAGAGAATTACTTTGTGCCAGACTTTATCGAATGCCTTGCTTCTGAAGAATATAACTCGATCTACGAGACCGTCATCAAGTGCTTTGCAAAGTATGTCATAAGTATAAACAAAGTGATTTACAGTTGAATCCCCGGGTATAAACCGAGATAACACAGGCGTAAGAATTCTATTTGCGTTCAAATGATTAAATAAATGCTTAAAGATCAGTCGTTCAAAAACTTTTCCCATAGTGTTGAGCAGTGAAATTGGTCTATAATTAGAAGGGAGAGATGCATCACCTTTTTTAAGGATAGCAGTAACATGGGCTTCCCTCCAAGAGACTGGTACTTACAGCAAGATAAAGACTGATTTAACAGATACTAGTAAGTTAAAGGAATAGAGAGTTCTTTTGCAGCTTCACGCAAAATTTTGTTACTAATACCATCTGGTCCAGATGCTTTGTAGACTTTAAGAGATTTAAAAATCTTCAGTTTCAGGTGCAGTTAGTAAAATATCGTTAATAACAGTTGACGTTGTTTGTGGACTTGGGTCAGGAACATTTGAGTCAGAATTATCAATAAAGGTTTGATGTAAGAAAAACTCGTTCAATAGGTTTGCCTTTTGGTCTTCAGAGAATACAATTTCCTGTGTGTTTTGATTTTATAATGGGGAAATTGACGTTGTCTGTGTAGGTTAGATAAAATAGTTTAACATTTTCCACCAGTCTTTTGAAGATAACGATTCCTGTTTTAGTTTGTCTGATAATGTAGAGTAATAAATAGCTTTCGCCTCTTGAATCTGAGATACTATTTGATTTCTTAATTGTTTAAATTTCACCAAGTGCATATTGGATTGAGTTAATTTAGCTTTTCTGTACAATCGTTTACGTCTACGAATATTTGACCTGATAGTGTTTGTTATCCATGGGGCATCTAGAGGTCTTACATATATATCCTTACTTGGTATATTATATTTAGAGATTATTTAAATTTGATTTAAAACGTTGTCTGCGTATTTACTGATATTGAAATCGAAACATTCTTCCCATTGGAAACTGTTAAAAATCATTTCGAAGCTTGACGTAATCACCAGGATTGTATTCCCATATAGTGCATTGAAAGCATTGTTGTTTTTGGTTTTCGGAATTTAAAAAGACAAAAAACTAGAACATAGTAACGCTGTTAACGTTGGTCAAGGATGTTTTCGCCTACTCCAGATTTGATAATAGTATTTTTATTTGAAACAAAAATGAGATCGCTCAATGATTCTTCAATTATTTGTTCCATATTGAATTGATGACAAATTGAAAGAATTTTTCTATTTGTGTTAGTATTCAATGCGTCATAGTTAAAATCGCCTGTAACAATGATGTCATTAATATCCGTGTCAACAGCTAATGAGATAGAGTCTTCAGTAACATTATTGTAAAGTGTGTTGGAGTTAGAAACGCGATAGAAAAGACCGATCAGGACACTTTTGTTATTTTCGAGACTGAGTTCTATCCAAATATTTTCTACACGGTTGAGTTCTAAATCATATCTCCGTTTATAATGCAAGTTGCTTTTAACATATACCATAACTCCACCATGAGAATCAAATGTACGATCTTTCCTTTCGGGTATAAGAAATGACAAGTGGTCCTCAGACGATACCGAGTCGTTAAGCCATGTTTCCGAGAAAGCGAGTGTGTCAAACTAATTGAGTTCAGTAAAGAGCATGTCAAATTTATTTCGTACACTTTGAACATTTAAATTGCATAAGGAAAGATGATATCTGAAATTCGAAAGAACGTTTGATTGAGTACAACTTGTGGAAACAGGGCCAGGGTTTTCATAGATATCTCCAGATTGTAACAAAAGAATGGCGAGCCATGTACAAAGAGTCATAAGAGAAATAAATATCAATGCATTTTATGTAAAGAATTTATTATCATATACGCTTGAGCGGTTGAAAGTAAATTTCTTCAGAGGCAGATGTATTTTGAACTTTATATTTGAGGATCTCATGATCTCAATGTATAAAGAGCAAATGTTCGAGTGTGACAGAGTACTTACGCCCAACAGAAAGATCATATTTGTGAAAAGTGGAAAAAAAACCGAAATGTTTGTACGAACCCATGATGGTGAGTGTGTTTAGTTTATCATATTTATGTTATTGATGAAATAAATGATAGAAAGAGAAATATAGCCATCATGTACATAGTAATGTTTACATAGATGCCGTTTTTAGAAGCGATACCGAATTCTTTGACAAAAAGTGAAACATTTATTGAGATAAGAAAGGTAAAAGGAAAGTATAGAAGGAAATAAGAGGAAGGAAAAATGCAAAGATGAGAGAACATGTACATGTTACTGAAGAATGGGTGGATAAAATTGGCTAAAGTTACGTTTGTTATTTATCTATCTTAAATTATAATTATGCATGATGTGTCGTTTTCACACAAACGCTTACTCACACGCACGCACGCATGCACACACGCACGCACGCACTCACCATACGCACGCACGCACACAGTGCCCGCGCGCGCCCATTCAAAAATGCACGTCACACGCAAACGTACAAGCAAAAAAACACGTTCATATTTGTATACATACATAGTATTTAGTAAAGTAATGATTGGTTAAATAATATTAATAATGAGTTATATATATTGAGCTTTATGTTAATTTAGTTCTTAATATACTGATCATTGTTTACAACAGTATAAAATTACTTTACTTTTTACTGCGGAAAATAATGACATTACATTGCGGCATTTAGTTTTTTAAAAGTGTTCAGAATTTAGTCATTTATTACTAGTATAATTTTGAAAAGTTTGATGTGGAAATTGAAATAGACATTAGGTGATGTATGAGTTTGTTTCTTAAGATTATGTTTAACTATCTGTTAATGCTATTTGCATCTGTATCAAACCGTACAGATAATCCTAAATGGTAATACATAGTGATGCTAGTAATTCTACATGTAATTCATATATAAACGTAACACTCAGGAGAAGAATTTCATAAAATGTAACGTATATAACAGCTAAACAGAAAGATATAAATTTAAAACAAAAAAACAAAATACCTGTTTCTAGGATTTGATTAGTTAAAATATACAAAAAAAAAGAAAAACAATTATATGAAGAAACTTGTTATAAAAGTAGGCTATAGATCTATATTCTTTAAAAATTTTGTTGTTTCAATTATAATGAGTCATGATAATCAGTTAAAACAAATGACATCACAACACAGTTACGTCATCAAATATGAAAGAAGAGAATAAAAAAAATAACTGGAATCTAAACAGTCAATATAAGACTATGTTTCAAATATCTATTTATCTTAAGTATGATATCCTATAGTAAAAATTTAAAAATTTTAAAAGGGGTTTTTGCCAAAAGTTAAATAACAGTTAAACCTAAAGACCAAAAAACGAAAATTTTAAGGGTTAAAGAAAAATCCCCCAATGTTCTATGTTTAATTTAAAAAAAAGAATAACAAAATTTTTTGAAAATAAACATGTTTTTCCTAGAAAAAGTAAAAAAAATAAAAGCTAAAATAAAGTCTTAGAAAAAAACCCAAAAACCCATACGTTCCTTTATTTTATTTTACAAAGGATAAAAAATTTAATAACTGAAAAATTCCCATGCAAAGTAAATTTATATACAAAAAAATTTTTAAGGGATATTAAAATTTTAGACTACCCGTCAAAATAAAACAAAAAACGAGAAACATGTAAAGACTTATCTGGTTTTCCTCAATCTAAATATAGAACATAACAAAGTAAATGTACAGACATTCAATCACTTTCGTTTTTAAAGGTATCGACCCTATATTTGACAGACAATTTTTTAAATATTCAACATGTCGTATTTTAGTCATTTTAAATTATATATATATAGACATTTTGTCGAGTGAGTTTGAGGTGTGAAAAAAGAACCAAATAAACAATGAAATACAACTAGACTCCATTTAGCTGGTCTGCGACTGATTCCGAGCCACTCGCAGACTTTCAGGCATTTTGGTGTCAATGCAGTTAATGACATTTTCGACATCTTGGGACACTCCAGAGTCAATTTAATTGGTCTGCAACTGATTCTGACAATGTCGCAGACTTTCAGGAAGTTTTGGTGTCAATGCAGATAATGATATTTTTTATTTCTAGGTACTCTCTAGAATCCATTTCAATGTTCTGCGACTGTTTCTAAGGTACTCGCAGACTTTCAGGAATTTTTGGTGTCAATGCAGATAATGATATTTTTGCTTTCTAAGGACTCTTTAGAATTCGTTTTATTGGTCTGCGACTGATTATGGGGCACTCGCAGACCTTCAAGAGTCTTGGTGCCATTCCACGCATGCGAAAATGGATAAACAAAGCTCAACCGACCATAGATTACAACCTAACGAAAACAACAACATTACCACGATTGGCGGATAAAAACATAAAAATATTAACTCTAATTCAAAAGTTAAGTTAATGAGATCCTAGGAAGAAATGACGAAATAGGAAAGTAAAAAATAAAAGAAAAATTATATACAATATAAATATAAATAAGCACTTACAACGACATATAACGATGCATTGCGCTTGGACTAGACATAAACAAGTCAAATCTAAAGCCTCGTCCGATCCTGTCAAAATTGTCCCAAAATATGTGTTCAAAGGTCTAAAAAAGAGAACATTATATCGAATAAAATTCGTTAGTGTAAATCAGTGAATTTTGCACAAGCCGAATTATTAACAGTACTTGAAAATACCCCTCCCGTCTATGAACAGGCTTATAAATATATGAAACCGAGCTTTCAACATTTTCAACTTTGTCGTTATAGACATTCTTAAGGGATTCTTTTTTTATCTTCATTTTATGTGTGTCTTTTTATTATTTTTTTTCTAATTCATTTCTCCTTGTAGTGTTTCTTAGTACAAATAAAGCAAAAACGCACCCGTATTTGAAGTAAATTAAAGAATCCTAATGAGTGGTTTATATATTCAAATCGAGCTTTGATATGTCGTACTTAAATTGTCGCAGCATTAAAGTCTAAGCAAGGTTATCCTTTATAAGACCCGTCATTTTGGGGTTTTGGATCGTGAATGTTACAGACAAGTGACAACTACATACTGTATTACATTTTGGATACCTTTCTATTGACATTGTGTCAGATTTTATAGTTAAACGATACATGGAAAATGGAATTATTTACCTGCACTCAAGTTACCGCACTGTTTGTTGAGCATGCACGTTGATTAGCTACATATTTTTCTCGATTTTTCTATTGTGAGGACAGCACGGGGAAGAAACTGTAACACGCAGGATGGAGTTCTTATGACAAGTTATCATAAGAACGCAATCCTTCATGTTAAACTTCCTTCCCCGTGGACAGGGAATAGGGAAAAGATATTAATTTAACACTCAGATTCAGAAGCTCGTACAGTCGTCACAATTTCTGGATTTTTATATTGTAAAGGCATGGAAAGAGTTTTTATTCGCCTAATAATATAACACAAAAGTAAAAGAACATCAAATATCGAACAAATCAGATAGCCTTGTGTTTCGATGCTCTTTCTATTACTCCACCGAAGTATTTCTAATGGTTTACATGAGTGTCATTCACATTAACACTAGGTCAATAAAAATAAAGAGACTTGAAAATATGAAGAAATATCAATGTTTTAATGGACAAATATGTACATTGTATTTGCTGTGTTTCAGAATTAAATAAATTAGATTTATACTATATAAATACCCGGGTGATTAAGTTGAGAAAAGGGTTATTACTTATTATTACCATTTTATTAAAGAATTGAATTGGTGACATACTTACATTTACGGGCTTGGTAAATTTCTTTTCAATGACTTTTGTTTCTGCATAGGAATATCCCGCTTTTTGGAAACCATCCCAAGTTGTTTCTTCACATTTATGTGTTTCCTCGGACACACGAACGCCATGTCTTGGCTATTTAAGGAACAAATGATCAATTTTACAAGACACAATTATTTCAAACCTTCTACGGTAAAGAAAAAAGTTAAACATGTAAATGGAATCCATAAGAAGAACATTATTAAGGAGAACTAGAAAAATGACCTTACGACACAGATGTCCCTGCCATATCACATTTTTAACTGCAAGTACAACTTTGTATTTAAATTGTGATCATGTGTAATAGTTCCTTTTTAAATCCTATCATACATGTAAAAATATAATTCTGGATAAAGTATAATCCATCGGAAGCATTTATTGCAACGAATTACATGAAATTGCAGACTCGGTCTGACTGACGTTGGTCCATACAGCCTTAACCTGGACTGAAGAGTATATGTAAACGAGTTAAATTCCGTGAAGCGGCATTGCCTTTTGGCTAGGGACTAGGATCTCTTGCGGGAAACATTGTCATCTGATGCTTACAAAGACTTACAGATAAGGTACGGACACGAACTCTTAACTGCAGTTCACAACGTATGACAAAAACACTGAATTAGTCTCTCATTGTGACCTTGGCCTAAGATCTATGGGCACGTGATTTTTCAAGCGACATATTGTCTACTTATGTCAGTCAAATGTACAGATTTTTCCCATCATGCATGCAGAAGTCAGGGGTCGAAGACGAAATATATAATTATTCAAATACATAAACGCGCATGCTCACACGCACATGCGCGCAGGCACACACGCACACAGTCAAAGCAATGTAAATTATAAATGTAAAACATTATATTAGTAATTTAAGTTAGAGTAGAACTTTTTTTTTACCTACTGGTTAAAAATTATTTATCTACAAAAAAGTAAAGTTAGCCTAGATATTTTTCCTTCTAGTCTTCATAAGCTTTTAAAATTTAAACTGAATCAACACTTATGTCGCTACTTATAACCCATTACTCGTACTTCATGAGCATTTTGTAAAAAGTGGCTGTTTTCATTGAAAAGTCTCCCGTTACAAGTTCAAATTTCTATAAAACTATAAACTGCTTCAATACTAATCAAACTTGGCACAGGTGTTGACTGGACCATTGTCTTTGTTACAACTTGCTCAGACGTAAATTTCCTGTTACCATGGCAACGAGGATGACATCTCAAAATTGCCAGAAATCACTATTTTGCGTTGATTTTTTCAATCAAAATTGATTTTAAAGTGCTGCAAATTCTCAATTGATTGAGATAGAGTCAAATTAATGCTTTATGATCGTTACCTTATGATCGATCTGGAGCCATTTTAGCCTCTCACAAGTACATAGTTTTTTTTGCGATGAGGGGGACTGCCGCCCCCTTCAAATCCTCGCAACAGAAGGGGGCACACTCCCCTTCTGGCAACCCCCTGATGTATCTTTTGGTTGGGGGCCGCGCCGAAAAAGTCACTTTTAAAAAACAACATTTCTCAAACTAAAACAAGTATTGGGGGCTTAAATAAGGCATTTTTTACCATTTGAGACAACAAAAAAGGGGGGGGGGTTGTTAAAAACGTTTAAAGGCGTGTATATCGCGTAATTGGTTAAATACTTCCAATTAAAGGCGATAAAGAAATTCGTTTCCAAAATAATTGCCATCATAAAATAGAATACAATCGACAATACTTCTGTGTAAATTGAGAAGATGGAAGTTTATAATCCATATACATGTATATTACCTTTGAAAGGTATAATAAATATGTGTTGTCATTAGATTGATGACTGTTTAAATCATTCAAGCATCTTACATACAATCGACAATACTTCTGTGTAAATTGAGAAGATGGAAGTTTATAATCCATATACATGTATATTACCTTTGAAAGGTATAATAAATATGTGTTGTCATTAGATTGATGACTGTTTAAATCATTCAAGCATCTTACTGGGACGCAGACTCCCGTAATGACATGACTTGATAAAACCACCTGACTTGCGATCATTTTATTACTAGTATGACGCATTTGCAACTCGATCACAAAGCAAGATGATCGAAGCTTTACAAAATAGGGTTCATCCAGGGCGAGCCACTGGAATATGTTTAGGGAAACATCTTTATCGCTTTGGATGTTTGTCGTCATGTTGTTCTAGCACGCAAACTTAGCAAGATTATTCAAACGGACCAATAATATCGACAACTTGATAATTGAAAAGAAAAATGAGTTTTTATTTTGTTTTATCTGGTTTTGCACACAACAAACAGTCGATTTTGGCAAATCTCGGGTGTTACAAAATTATGTCAACAAAAGTGGCCAAAACCAACTCCAAAATCAAAGCCAAATAATATTATAGCTAAATTTTTATGATTTAGATAAAATATAAAACATGTACAGATCCTAAAAAGTGAAATAATAAAGTATAAACTCCATTCATTTAGTTAGACCGTTGACAAACTGCAAAAGATCTTTATTAATAAAGTTATTTTCTATTATAACTCATCCTTGACATTGTTACGAGCCAGGCGTAACGAGAAAGAAAAGCCAGCAACAAACTTGAAACAATAACAAATTTATTACAGAAAAAATATTAAAGAAAAAAATTAAATTACAAATTATGTTAACAAATACCTGAAGTCCAAATA
>NW_026852841.1:0-34980 GCF_026571515.1 Ruditapes philippinarum
TAAAAAAAAAAAATGTGATGATAAGGCGGATGAGTAAGTTAAATATTGCAAGCCGTCAAGCACTATGACCCAATTAATTTACTATCCCATTCATAGAATTATGTGACCTTTCAAATTATATCCGCTACGTTTCTAATACCGTAATTCAAGCTCAATTGCACATTATTTTCAAAAAATAAATTTCTTGTCTCCACTTCTGTTCGCAATAAATCGAAGTTTTTCAGAAATTCAGAGCACTATTTTTCACTCGCGCGGTTATGCGTCGGTCATGGTCGGGTGATCACTATGAATTCAGCTTACGTTGATATGTTAGAATACAATATAGCATTTAGAGTGGCGATGAAACGTCACAGCAGTGGGCGTTACCCTGTATGGTTGGAAATTTCGGGTTTGTAAGTGCACTAGTTGGGACTACGTCCCAACTAAAAACGAATTGCACAGCATTCATCACACGCTTTACACACAATCTCTTTACTGTATACAACCAGACAGAGTTACCTATCACCGAAAAGATCAAATTATTAAATGCTTTAGTTGCCCCAGTTCTCAATTACGGGGCCGAAGTATTCGGATACCATGAATGCAAGGACATCAAAATACTGCAGGAAACTATTAGGTGTTAAAAGGTCAACGAACATAGATGCTTTGCATGGTGAATTAGGATTACTACCACTATATATAAACAGAAAAATAATTCTGATCAAATATTGGTTCAAAATACTTAAATTGAGTCATGACCCAGTTTTACACATGGTATACACAATGCTTAAAAATCAAACAAACTACGGTCCAGATAACAAAAAACAACTGGGCATTTCATATCAAGACAATATTAAAGAACTGTGGTCTATATGAACTTTGGTTAAATCAAGAAAACATCAGTGGTGAGTAATGTTTGGTCATAAAACAAAGAAAAATTGATATCCACCAACAAAACTGGTATACAACATTAACAATTATAGCCTAATACAATCTTATTCTTTATATAAACATAATCATTATATAGAAAAATACCTACATGTCAAGTAATAACAATTAAAAAATTTAGAATAGCACTCACACGATTTAGAACAAGTTCACACAATCTAGCCATAGAAACAGGCAGATACAGTACACACATATTCCTAGAAACCAAAGATTATGTACAAACTGCAACCAACAACAAATTGAAACAGAGTACCATTTTCTTTTGGTATGTCAAAAATATAAAGATATTCGAAGAAAATACTTCAAACCCTACTCTTGTAGTTGGCCAACGATACAAAAATTCGCAAACATAATGAGTGATAACACAACAAAAAATATTGTAAACCTAGCAAAATGTATATACTATGCTAATAATATCCGAACATAAAATTGAAATAAAAATTCTTAAGAATACT
This sequence comes from Ruditapes philippinarum, assembly GCF_026571515.1. Taxonomy (NCBI): domain Eukaryota; kingdom Metazoa; phylum Mollusca; class Bivalvia; order Venerida; family Veneridae; genus Ruditapes; species Ruditapes philippinarum. The sequence goes on from NW_026852841.1 coordinate 1,383, forward strand.
CACATTTCAGCTGAAAAAAAAATCCATTATAGAATTTACACATCACGTAGCCAATAGTAACATTCAACAGTCTATACACAAAATAACAGATGGCACATGCATGACATACTATCACACTGACGCAGGCACGTGGTAAATAGTATTTCACATTTATTGTTAAGCTTGAAGTGACATTATGCTCATATTTTCATTGTAAAGTTGAGCTGAATTGACTGTATATTTCAAAAGATTGACTGTTTAGATGATGTTTGAACAATACATTATATTGGAAAATGTTTAGGATAAAATTTAAAATCTGCCTAAAATATAAAAAGACTGCCCCACTCCTTTTATAAATTGAATGTTACAGGTAAATTCTAAATGATATTTACTGAAATTTCGTTGGAATCCGGCGGTTATTTATTCTTTATTCGAAGTAAATTTATTAAATCAAAAGGAATTATGGCAAAATGAATATTTATTTTGACTCTCATCTGTTCACTCACTATATTCCTTCACATGGGCATAATGTTACATTGAGTAAACATAGGATCACATAGTTTTTGAAATAATTAAATTCTTCAATATTGTTGCGGCTAACTTGAACTGATGCTCATTATATATACATATACATGTATTTTTTTCTGATTTCTTTGATAAATGTTTAGAATTCTATCTCTATTATATTTTGATTATGCTTAATGTAATGTAACATATTAATTATATTTGTTTATATTCCTGTATACTATGCTTCTCGAAAATTTCATGTTACATGTATTTTTCTATCATTTGTAATTTGCTATAAGTATGTATTTACTTAATTGCAATACACGTTTGATTGAATTGAGTTGAATATCCTTCTTGCCATATATTAAGTTGGCATTTTTCCGGTGGAATTTTGTCCAGTTGGCTTTTTTCCTTGTGGGCAATTTTCTTACTCAAACAATAAAAGGGTGTTTACGGCATATTTTGACAATGTAGAGTGATTTTTATAGACTATTAAGTAATTCCGGTTCATCATTTCGCAAGTATTTTAATTTTTTCAACATAAAATAGCGTACATCTTAAGAAGTGATAATTTCCAGTTTGATTTTTAAATTAAAATTATTTTAAATATGATGAACTAAAAAAAATTAAAAAAAAAAAAAAAAAAAAAACTTTCCTCTTAATATTTATTTCGTTTATTACGTCAGTGTAAGTATGGTTCAGAGTAAAACAGCCCAAAACGAACACGGCCTTAACTTTTATGATCCAATTTTTCCAATGTTAACAAATATTCAAAGATCATAAAAAGAATTCATGTATTGAAATTTCTCTCTAGTTTATGCTTATGAATATAAATTTGGACTTAAAATGACATCAGTTGATTCGTGGAATTGTAGACAAGGGTTTTGAAGTAATTTACAAGAATTTTGAATTGACGATTAGAAGTTAATTTAAATATTGATTCTGGTTCTAACATATACTCTTTTAATAATGCTGATCTTAAATTAAACTCTTATATGATACCTTATCATACCATTTACTCTTATATTGATCCTGATCTTATCATGTACTTTTTCTTAAAATGTACTTTTAAATAGATTCTGATATGTACTCTGATATGTATATTAATCTTGATCTTAACATGTACTCTTACATTAATTATCCAACCTTAAAATGTACACATATATATTATCCCGATCTTAGAATGCTCATTTTATTGGTCATACTCATGGCGTTGAAGATCTTCAACTTAATGTTTCAAGTTTCAGCTAACACAGTGTCATTTACTGTCTTACACATATATATTATCCCGACTTTAGAATGCTCATTTTATTGTTCTTGATCTGAACGTGTACACTTATATTGATTCTAGTACATTTATCATGATATTTGTATTTTATCCTTTTTTTAATCCAAAATAATTTGGTTTCTTTGCAAACCCGCAGGATTTTATATTATTTATATACGAGTATATAAAGTTTATAGACCAAATTAATTTGTCATATATTTTGGTCTTAGAAAACCCATTAGCTTTTCCTGTCAGTAAAGGGCAAGCTGCCTGAACATTTTCCCGTGCATTAGTTTTCTTTTTTTTGGCGGGGAAATTGTGGAAAAATGCAGATTATGAAAGATTGGAATTTTTACCGGACGAGGTCATACTCATGGCGTTGAAGATCTTCAACTTAGTGTTTCAAGTTTCAGCTAAATCAGTGTCATTTACTGTCTAAGTCTTATATTTTAGTCCGTATCATTCAGTGTACAGTTCATTTTAAACAAATACTTACAACACGAACAAACTCCCACTGCTTTTAATAAAGCATTTATTTACCAAAACATAAATTGTGCGTATGATGGAAAAGTTGATAAAAAAGAACATTACAGGATGAAGGTGTTATATATTAGAGATCCGAAGGTATTATACAATGTTGTTTTCAGATTATAGATTTTTTTTATTCTAACAATGTAAGTGTGTTATTAGCCTATAATAGAAAGATAATGGGCTATAATGTATTAATTATCTACCTGTCTTGACGACACATATAAATTGTGCTGACTATATTCATCTTTAAGACAAGAATTGAATTTATTTTCTGTAAGATGATTAAATTTTTGTATATTTTGAACTACACCATGCTGTCCCATATCAAAAAATATAAGTTAAGTCTCAAAAGTTTAATATAAATTGAGGTCAATAGAAAATAAATATTTTATATGACGCGTAAAAAAACAATCTGTTAACAAGAGTAATCACGATAAACTTACCATTATTAGTTGTAAAACTTCCAAATATAACAAATATGACGTGTAACAAAGCTGTATTCACAAAAGACGCTAAAGTTAACTTAAACATCGTACAAAGATATTTAATCAGACTTTATTTCAGAACATTATCCAGCTGATTTAATTTAATTTGAAGTTTGTGTGTTTAACACGAATGCTTTAATATAAATGCCTAAAAGTAGGCAATCCAAGTGCTACACCATGTCATCAAAGAAAAACAATTATATCTATTACTTTATATACTTTCCAATGTATAATTGGTACTTAAGATATTTAATAAGTATTCTTTCATATTGTTTTTTTTCTTATTTTTTTCTCAATTGGATGTCAGCATCACCATCTGCGTGAAAAGCGAGTGGGCAGACACATACTTGACCATATCAAGTACCTTCCTTATTGTTTGAAGAATGCACTTTTAACTTTAAATTCATGTTCCGCATGGTCATTCATATCAAACTTGTCAAGTTTCATTGCAACGGCATTTATTTTTCAATAAGAAATGAATGCATATGTTTAAAACAGTCGGGCATACTTCCTGATCGGGAAACAAGGGGATTCCCCTTCAAGGCTTCCCGATCAGGCAACAAACGTCAAAATCCTTCCCGATCGGGAATTGTTTTGGCCTTTTTTACGTAGTTCAAGAAAAATGGTTGCATACCGTTAAGATTGTATAGCACATGTTGAACAGCATTGCACAGAGTGTAATTTCTCAAAACAATTACCATGCAGCTCAAATAATTAAGTTAAATGTTGACTAGAACTCACATAAATATTTTTTTTTGGCTATAGCTCAAGACGTGTTTGCATACTACATGTGTTTGAAGTGACTGTGTCATATTTCTGTTTTCTGAAACTTAAAGTGTATAAAGCTATATATCTGATGCAAAAATAATTGTTTGAATTTTTAAAAAAAAGTATACTTCCAAAATGATTGTATGAAATGAATATGGTAATTTTTTGCCTTAAAGGTGAATGGCGCAAGCACAAAATCATTGCTAAACGGATAAAACCCTAGCAAAACAATATTGTGTTCCTGCTTACTTACAAGATTCATGCGTATTAAATAACAGAGACATTCTATTTTACATTACTTTCTCGGGAATCAACCATATAATAATGGAACCAGCATAATTTTGCTGTTGATAAATTTTATTAAAATATTTCATAAGATATTATAATAGAACACACACTTTAAGCCACAATTTAAAAAAATGAATAAAGTATAAGATAAAATAAATAAATAAAAATGACATATATGCCCCCCCCCTTTCTAGCTGAAATTGAATAAAATCTATCATTAGTAAGTTAAACAAAATGGAGAGTAGCTGGAATAAAATATATATTATCATATAAGTGTACAATTATGAGCATCTTCTTTGAACATTCAAGGTTATTTTGACCTTGTCCTCTGACCTAGTGACCTCAAAATCAATAGGGGCCACCTACTAGTTATGAACAATTAAAATGTGAAACACAAAAACTTGATAACGGGTAGTTTTGAAGATAATGAGGAGAAACCATTCTGACATTTAACATCCTTGTGACCTTTGACCTAAAGACCTCAAAAATCGACAGGGGTCATCTACTTATTATAACCAATCAATAAGTGAAATATAAAAGATTTAGTGATAAAAAGTTTTCAAAAATGAACGGAAACCATTCTGACATTTCAGGATCCTGTTACCTTAAACTGAAGACCCCAACATCAATATCTACCACATATGACTAATCAACACATGAAATAGGAAATTTTGTGATAAATACTTTTCAAGCTATTGTGCCATTTTCACATTCAAGCCACTGTGACCTTGACCTTTGACCTAGTGACTCCAAAATCAAAAAGGGCCATCTTCTAGTTATGACCAATCAATATGTAAAATATGAAGACTTTCTGATAAATAGTTTCAAGATAATGAGCGGAAACCATTCCGAAATTTAAAACACCTGTAACTTTGACCTTTAGGCTAGTAACTCCAAAATCAATATAGGTCATCTAATAGAAATGACCAATCAATATATGAAATATGAAGACTTTTTGATAAATAGTTTTTAAGATAATCAGCAGAAACAATGTGGTCTAACGACGGATAAACAAACATATACTTTAGGTCCCTGTGACCTTGACCATTGACCTAAAGACCCCAAAATCGATAGGGTCATCCACTAGTTACGACCAATCAATATGTGAAATATAATGACTTAGTGATAGTTTTCAAGACAATGAGCTTAAACCATTCTGAAATTTAAGGCCCCTGTGACATTGACCTTTGAACTAGTGACCACAAAATCATAGGTGTCATCTACTACATATGACTAATTAATTTGGAAATATGAAGACTTTGTGAGAAATAGTTTTCATGATAATGAGCGGAAACCATTCTGACATTTAGGGTCCCTGTGGCCTTGACCTTTGACATAGTGACCCTGAAATCAATAGGTGTCATTTACTATAGTTATGACCAATTAGTATGTAAATTATGAAGACTCTGTGATAAATAGTTTTTAAGTGAGGTCTACCGATGGACTGACCGACCAACATTAACATAACATATATTTTATTCAACATACAATTTACAGTCTTACAGATATTGTGTGGACATTAGCAAATCAATATACCCGCTCTTCTTCGAAGTGGGACATAATAAATATAACTAGGGCCGGGAACGAATAAGAAAATTGATGTTCGAATATTCGTTTTTCCATATTCGAATATATTTGAATATTCGTTTTTACAAAATTTGAGAAGACACCACCTATGATGCTATCATTTGTATCTGAACTGCTAGACACACCAGACTTCAAAACATTCACTCCATATGAGTCACATGTTGATTTGTTGCACACATAATTTTCTTTGTTGGTGTTATCCCAAGCAATCACAATCAACACGAAAGAATTCCAGAATAGAACGCGCTAACTTAAAGAATAAAACTTCCCAAACGGGAAACATTTAATGATGAATATTATGTTAGATGCCTAATCAGGAAACAGTGTTTCCAAAACGGGAAGCAGCTACTTATTAGTAAAATCGTAAAACTTCACTCAAATTCACTTTCAGATTATTTTAATTTTAGACATTTTAAAAGAAAATGACTCTGTAGGATTTTAGATGTATCTTTTCTGCACTTAAATGTGATATTCATATTGAAGTGGGTTGAAAACTATTATGCACCCGCTATTTTTCCTGAACTACGTGAAAAAAGGCCAATAATATTCCCGATCGGGAAGGATTTTGACGTTTGCTGCCTGATCGGGAAGCCTTGAAGGGGAATCCCCTTGTTTCCCGATCAGGAAGTATGCCCGACTGATAAAATATAGTCGAGTTAAAGTGGTAGATTGGAAATGAAAACAAAAGTGCTCTTAAGACACGAATTATCTCTAATTTATATCATCTGGAAAAAAGTGATCCCTCGGACGCATTAAAACAGCAAAATTACATGAAAATTGCAGACTCGGTTTGTTGGAGTCAATTAAAAAGTGCAACATCCCGCACTCCCCTAGCATCGGCTTGAGCGGATCTCAATTCTCAACACTTAATTAGAAGTGCTGGATTCAAGGATCCCGAAGGACCAGAAAAATATGACAACACTGAAGTGAAGTTCGGGACAACGTTTCAAGGCAGCAGTTGACACCTGCTGTTGTGATCGATGTATAAATAAATTTCTGGAAAAAAAGTGATTGAGTCTGTTCATGAGAGATAATGAAAAAGAGCGATATCCTTACGCCCTCTTGCACCGGCTTTAAATTGAGCGGAACTCAAACCACCCAACTAGAAAAAAAACACGAAAAGTAAAACTAAAAGTGTAATAAACACAACAATAATGTCGTGCTGAACGATCTTCAAGGATCGGATTTATAACATCTCTGATTGAATGTATGGGTGGACTTTTACAGCCTCTACACGGTACAAACAACACGGACTTTTTTATTTTTACCTTTGAAAAAGTTGCAGGCTCGGTTTGATTGAGCCTGTTCATGGAGGTAGTAGTGTAAAATGGGGGTCGTAGAATTCTGCTCTCTGCTCTGATCTCATTATCTACTTATGACGTAATCTAATTGTAGATAATTATCTATAGTACAATAGTCTATTGTAGATAATTATCTAATAGTCAGTAGATAATGATCTATAGTACAATAGTATATTTTAGATAATTATCTCTATTGTGTAGATAATAATCTATAGTACAATAGTAAATGTGTACTTTATTCTAGTGATTAGATAATTAAATGTTATTATTATTATTATGGTATTGATTAGACGTCTCAATAAGAGACTAATGTTTGGTAAATCACTGGGGGCGGGCGAGCAGTAAACGAAAAACAAAATGGCGGCGACGAACGGAAATGGGTTACATCCGGACACAGTCGCCGCCATTACAACCAAAATGCAATACTAACTCCGCCTTCTTTTCTCTGTCTACATGTTGTTATTGTTGTTCTAATTCAGAGACTTAATTACACAGGAAGTAATTTCAGTATTTTGTTCTTAAATCCTTTACATAGCTTAATATTTTAACTGAAAATGGATACGTTTGAAGGCGATATCAATACCGGTAACATCAACAACAATAATTGCAATACTAATAATAACAATAATAAGGTATAATTCACGTTTACTGAAAACATCTGGACTTCCGGTGTCTTCATCCGTAAACATCTCTCCTTGATAATCAGAGGTTACCGTGTAAACAAACAAACAATCAATCAAACAAACAAACAAATGAAACACACACACACGCACACACAAGTAATCAAAGCGCTGCAAGCACTGAGGTATACATTGCTTGACAATACGGTCTCTATTTGTGTTATCAAGACCATGTGAATTTAATCTACTAACCTCAATAGAAGTCATCTTCTGGTTACAGTCAATTCCGAACACAAATCTAGGCTTATTTCTTCTCAAGTTATTAATAGGACAAGACCGTTACTAAAAATAGAAAAATGGTTTTCGATCAATAATTTGGAGTAAGGAATGAAATATTGTAATCAAACTTGATGTATAGCAAGCTTATATGAAGACCCTGGTTGGTATTGCATTTAACACCTTCAGGTAAAGGTCACCGTTACTAAAAATAGAAAAATGTTTACAATATCTAGAGTTAGGAATGAGGTATTGTAATCAGACTTGATGTATTGCAATAGTTTACATGAAGATCCTGGTTGGGATTACAATTAATTGAAACAATTCTTTGTAAACAGTTGATACTTCATTTACTATAGCTTGATTTCAATTTTTTTTTCAGATTACTTATTTTTCAAAAAGTCAAAGTTGCTGGTGGGGGTATTAATCACCATCAGTGATAGGTCTAGTTAATATTTTGCACTGTAAACTTATTATTTTATTTTCTGCTATCTGATGAGTGTCAAAAGAAATATAACAGTTTGCATCTTTGATATATGTTGTAAATTTATAGTTTTATATACTTACAAGACCACGGTAAAGGAAAACCTTTTAATCAAATAAATATAATTTAACATCTTGCCACATATTGCCTCATATGTTACTTGCCCATGATAGTGTTTCATCTCATGCCGCAAAGGCAAAGCAGCAATTTCAAACAAACAATAACATCCGGGGAATGCAATGACCAGTCAGTATTGCGGACTTGAACACCAAAGATCATGTTTGGAACGCACTCAAATGGTCCTTTAGACAAGGACCACAAGCAAATAATCTCGAAGAACAACTTGAGCAGGTAGGGATGCTTTGATATCAATGGATTCTCCAGCGTACTATTCAAAGATATATTCGCTCCAAGAGATCGCGATGTCGAGCTGTGATTGATGACATTGTAGACCATACAAATATTATATCATAATATATAATATTTAATGAATTGTGACTTTCTTAACTGATAGTGGAGTTGAATGGTGGCAAAGACCATTCACTTTTAAAATAAAAAAATAAAATAAAATGGTATGTACATGTAATTGCATCGTGTTAAAAATACTAGTCCACTATCAATAAGGTTTGGATTAATTGTCAATTACCTCGTTTGTCAACTAGTATGTAGAAATTTTGCTTAGTGTATAGACTCTGAGACAAAGTTTTCTGCTGGTTTGTTTTCAAGGCCTTTGTGTGTTAATGTAATTCTTAATTGCCTGATATTAACCAGGCAATACTAAAGTTGGGGATTAATTTTATATACATTTTCGTGTCATTCAGGAACATATTGGGGCTAAGAGTGAGGTTTTGCGCGCCTAAAACCGGTTTAAACTCCCCAGTGGTTTAACTACCACTGACCGTTCCAAGGCGGTACCCCTCTGTGTTACTTCACGTGTTTTTCATGTCTGTTTTGTTACTTGTTTTGGATGTTTACATGTTTTGTGATGTCTGTCGTGTTGGATTGTCGTTGACGGTAAGTATTTTCTAACCCCCCCCCCTCACCCATTTTTAACCCCCCACCATTTCACCCTTACAGCCCCTATCCCTTTAATTCCCTTGTGGGCCCCGTTTTAGTTGATATTATTTCACATTACATGTCCCACTCCTTTCACCCTTATGTCCGCTCTAGGTTTTTTGAGTGTGTCGGGGACGACGTCCTGTGAACGTTGCTTTGCCTTGTTGATCTTTTTTATTCTTATTTTATCATTATATTTTTATTTAAGGTATGACAGGGAACTGAAAATTTGACATCATAGATCAGATATATACCTTAAAGGACACCAGTACGCAATATTTAAACAAACTTTACCGTACGGAAATCAAGTTATGGCCATTTTTCTGAATTTAATCTTCGATGTCAGAAGGGCCATTTTTTCAGAACTAAGGAACCAACAAATAATCTTAAAAAAAACATTCTTGTATGAAGTGTTTTCTCATTAATTTCTGGTAACTTTCAGCTAATAATCAACATAATCAAAATGATTGTTTCTACACAGAATTTATGAAATATGTATAAAAATGTTGTTCTACCCCACCTATTTTAACACGTATTTGACCAATTTCCTACTTCGAGAGCCTAATTAAAAAAAATCCATTAAATCTAATAAAATGAGTGCCTGTTTTAAAAGTTTCCTTAAAAAGTATATTGGTTGATTTTTAAAATATCAGATACTTTTACCGTCTAGTTCTGATTTTATTGCACTTTGAAAATATCAGGTACCATGTTATTTGTAAAGATATTACCGAATTTAACATTTCATATTGATAAAGGGAGGTAATTAGAAATTTATTTTCGATAAAATCTTAACCAGTCTATGAATGCATAAAATTTAAATTATAATTTATATAAACGTTTGCTGTACACATTTAACATATGCTTGCATGTTTGGTATTGTTTTAAAAGAATAATGATATAGATATTTAAAACTTCGTGTTACATCCTTATTTATAACATACAGGATATTTAATACAAAACAAATGTCTGATTATAAAAATTACATATATATATCACAGCACACATGTCATATTTTATAACGATAAATAGAGTTTATATGTTTCTACATGATCATTTTAGTGTTTTACTTATTTAACCTTTTGTAACCATGACAACTGTTTGAATTTCACTTGGCGGGGATTCATTTTATTTACACTGTCCCGTTTATAGGAACATGGTGGGGCTAAGAGCGAGGTTTCGTGCACCATTAACCAGTTTAAACTCCCCAGCAGTCATTATTATGCTGCTGACCGTTCCAAGGCGGCGCCACACTGTGTTCCTCAGATGTATGTCTATGTTGTTTCATACTGTTTTGGTGACACTTTTGCTTGTGTCCCTTGTTGTTTTCTCGTCTACGGTAAGTATCTTCCCCTTTGCCTCTAGTTTTTATTTCTTTGATTAACCCCCTCCCCTTCCCCCGGTCTCCTGCCCCCTTCCCCTTTGTGGGCCTATTATTTTTTTCTTTGAATTCCTATTCAGTTACAAATTATTTATCATTTAATGATTAACTGTCCGTGCTCTGTCTTTGCCCTGTCCTGTTTTTGTTTGGGGTCCGCCTGGGCTCCTTGCCATTGGTTCTTGTTGCTGGGTCATGTGGGGGTTGCGTTCATTGAACGCCGCCTTTCCTTGTTGATCTTGCTTATCATATTTGATGTACAATGTCATAATTGAAGTTATTAATGATTTGTTTCATTGTGTTGTCCTGCACATTCGTCTTCAGATACTGAAATATCGCAGCTTTGCACAATGGTGACATTTTTCAGTGCATCTTTTAAACAAGATGCTCCTTTTAAATCTGGATAATTAGCCGTTAAGTCATTTTAGTTCGATTTTTCTTTTTCGATTAATGTGGATATTTTACTATTCCTCTACATCGGCTAACTTGAAGGCAACATAAATTACAAATGCCTTAGCTGAGCCTGATTCTAGTTTCCCTTGGTGAGAAGACTCAGTGTTGTTATATTTTCTGGTCCTTCGGGATCATTGATGCCAACACTATAAAGTGTTGAGAATTGAGTACCGCTCAAGCCGGTGCTAGGGGGCGTGAGGGATGTTGCACTTATTCATTATCCCTCATGTACAGACTCAATCAAACCGAGTCTGCAATTCTTATGTTATTTTGTTGTGATTGATGCTTCCGAGGGATCACTTTGCTTCCAGAATTTTGTACTTCACAACAGCAGGTGTCAAGTGCCGTGTGGCAGCCGTAAAAGTTGCCCCGTACTTCACTTCAGTGTTGTTATATTTTCTGGTCCTTCGGGATCATTGATGCCAACACTATAAAGTGTTGAGAATTGAGTACCGCTCAAGCCGGTGCTAGGGGGCGTGAGGGATGTTGCACTTATTCATTATCCCTCATGTACAGACTCAATCAAACCGAGTCTGCAATTCTTATGTTATTTTGTTGTGATTGATGCTTCCGAGGGATCACTTTGCTTCCAGAATTTTGTTACCAAGCCTCCGATCTTGTTCTGTGAAACTAAAATGATGAATCAGCTGATGTTCAATAGCAAGTACATAATGCTGTTTGGTGAAAATTTTAGTATCGTTTAACCGTCTACCCTTTTTATATCTAATCATGTCGTGTGTCACTGCATACACTACAACTAAACCGTCCAAACCACGAGGTTTTCATTTATTTACACTGTCTCGTTTATAGGAACATGGTGGGGCTAAGAGCGAGGTTTGGTGCACCATTAACCTGTTTAAACTCCCCAGCAGTCATTATTATGCTGCTGACCGTTCCAAGGCGGCGCCCCACTGTGTTCCTCAGATGTATGTCTATGTTGTTTCATACTGTTTTGGTGACACTTTTGTTTGTGTCCCTTGTTGTTTTCTCGTCTACGGTAAGTATCTTCCCCATTGCCTCTAGTTTTTATTTCTTTGATTAACCTCCCCCCTCCCTTCCCCCGGTCTCCTGTCCCCTTCCCCTTTGTGGGCCTATTATTATTTTATTATTTTATCTTTGAATTCCTAATCAGTTACAATTTATTTATCATTTAATGATTAACGTGTCGTTGCCCTGTCCTTTTTATGTTTGGGGTCCGCCTGGGCTCCTTGCCATTGGTTCTTGTTGCTGGGTCATATGGGGGTTGCGTTCATTGAACGCCGCCTTTCCTTGTTGATCTTGTTTATCATATTTTGTACGTTTTCCGCCATCTCCCGTCTACTCCTCCGGCACACCTCCATGTACTGACGATTTTAGGATCAAAGCGTCTTCTTTCCCTTCTTCTTGCAAATGTCTTTCCAATTACAAATGTTGTGACGGGCCTTTCTTTTATGCTTTCAATTCTTTCAAGAATATCAACAGTGTGATCTGAAATCAATGCAACTCTTTCCGTTAAATCATTTTCTGATTCTGAAATGTTACAAAGATCGTACGTATATCCTTTTTTGCCTAACCTCAGGAATTTGTCCAAACCTTAAACTTGTTGCGCCATTTTTATCTACTAGTATCTTTTTATATCGTACTGAAAAGAAAAAAATAAGAAAAAAAAGAAAAGTTACAAAAAAATGTTCTTTAAAACAAGAATATTTGCACTAAGATTGAGAAATTCATAATAATAACGACTAGGTTGAAAGTATTATCATCTTAAAATAAAGTAGGCAGACAACATTCACACAGAACAAAGCAGTTAAACGTATTTCACAATACACAACTCTGCTGGCAAGATGGAAGGCCAATTTTGCTGGTGTTTATTGACAAAGGCCCAGCGTATTTGTTCCAGAGTCGAATTTAAGCGCTTACATGTTGCATTTGTTTGAGGATGATATGTACTGGTGTGATGTCTGGTTATGTGAAACATTTTACACAATGCACTTACTAAAGACATAAAATTGCGACCCCTATCTGAAACAAGTACTCGCGGAGCACCATACCTTGTAAAGACATCCTTAAAGAGAATGGTAGCAACCAAGTAGACCTCCATGTTTTCCATCGGGAATGCCTTACTCCATTATGAGAAGCTGTCTACCACTAAAAGAATATATTGATATTCTTCCTTTGATTTTGGCAGAGGTTTAAAGTGACAATATGCTCATTTTTTCATAGTCAAGTTGAGCTGATTTGACTTGATATTTCAAAAGATTGACTGTCAAAATGGTGTTTGACCAACAGTTGATATTGGAAAATGTTGAGGATAAAATTATAAATCTGGCTAAAATATAAAAAGACTGCCCCACTCTTTTTATAAACTTAGCGATATAGGTAAATTCTTACGGATATTTACAGAAATTTCGTTTGGATCTGTGCGTTATTTATTGTTTATGTGAGCTTGATTATAAAATTAAAAGGGATTATGGCAAAATGAAAACTTATTTTCACCTTCACCAGTTCACTCACTATATACCCTTGGATAGGCATAATGTCACAAATTGACAAAGGCCCAGAGTGTTTGTCCCAGAGTCGAATTTAAGCGCTTACATGTTGCATTTGTTTGAGGATGATATGCACTGGTGTGTTGTCTGATTATGTTAAACATTTTACACAATGCACTTACTAATTTAGACATAAAATTGCGACCCCTATCTCAAACAAGTACTCGCGGAGCACCATACTTTGTAAAGACATCCTTAAAGAGAATGGTAGCAACCAAGTGGGCCTCCATGTTTTCCATCGGGAATGCCTTACTCCATTATGAGAAGCTGTCTACCACTAAAAGAATATATTGATATTCTTCCTTTGATTTTGGCAGAGGTTTAAGTATTTTTATGTGGCGGCTGTAAAAAGTCTCCCCGTACATTTAATCAATGATGTTATATTTTCGATCCTTGAAGATCGTTCAGCACGACATTATTGTTGTGCTTGTGGTATTTTTAGTTTCAACTTTTCGGCATTTTCTAGTTGGGTGGTTCCAATATTCCTACTTGAATAATGTTGAATCACCCTTAGGATATGTTGCCTGCTTTTTAAATTTGTCTTTTGACGTCATATCTGTGATATGCAGGCTTCATAACCTCTGATCCCCTTTCAAAATTCTATTTTAATTAGTTCCGCCCATTGTTTTCTCGTTTAGGGCACACGCTTTTTATTACTTGGGGACCATACGCCGCTTTTCATGGAATGGCACTTACGTGTCACATTGAAGGTTCCATGATAACCGCCGTATGAACACATCTGCGGATGTTTCTAAATTCAAATTTTACTATTTCATGTTTAAATGTTGAATTCTGCTTAAGCCGGTGCTAGGGGGCGTGGACGGTAACTTGCACTTTCCAATACCGTCCATGAACAGGCTCAATCAAACCGAGCCTGCAACATTTTCAATTTTGCCGTGTTGGGCTTTCTTTAGGGATTCTGTATTTCTATATATTAAGTATTTTTATGAGCAAGCGCCCAAATGCCCAAACGGTTTATTAATTGGCATGTTTATTAGAGGTGTGGGTTGAGTGTGCCGATCAACCTTGATTCGTTGACAGCAGTCACGCGACCGCACATATTTTAGCACATCCTGGTAATAGCCATGCCAAAATAATTTACGTTTTATAGCAAGGAAGGTACGTTGTATGCCAAAGTAACAGCCACCAACCACACATTCATGATAGCTCATTAAAACATCCACACGGAAGACATTAGGAAGAGCTAATTGTAAAATAATGTTAAGGGCTGGAACCACCTTTTCAGACCTTGGCTGACACACTATCTGATAAGATATAATTGCAGGACTTACGAACAGTGCGTTCTGCCAACTCCTTATCTTCTGGAAGTTTCCTGGCAGCAAGATACATGTAAAGTAAAGATGCTTTAAGTTATTACATTCTTTTTGATATTTAATTATTATATAATTTTCCCACATATTTTTTGTTTTTGTTATCCTCTTTATTTCTTTTACTTAATATTTTATCAGGATCAAGAGAAATTGGTTTAGAGTTTACTAAAGTTTTATGTGAGACTGAAGCATCCATTACACACGCTCCACCAATTAACATAACACTGGGATAGCGCGTCTATAAAGGACGGCAAAGGATTATTCCTGCAATAATAAATTTTAAAAGACTGATGAATAACAATTCATTAATATATCTATCTCTTTGTTAAAGTTACAGTGAGCAAACGTTTACAATTAATATGTATATAATACAATGATACAAATTTTACTTTACAGACTATACTGAAATTCAATTAACATTATTGCAAATATGGATGAAAACTGATAACTTACATCTTTGATATAAATGATGGAAATTGCATTTAACTGATGTACAACATAAAGAATTGACTTAAAGAACTCGCTTATGCTGTGAAAGGTATATGAACTTATTTATACTTATGAAAATACATGTTTTACTTACATTATTTTTGAATTATCAAACAGTTATAAACAGTAATATAATGCAAGATTTAGACAATGTAAACCATTATTTATTCACATATAACTTATCTTAAGGAATTATAACACATATTTTATGTCTATTTTTAACAACTAGAGATAATTATTTATATTAAATTTTGCCATGAATAAATAAACAATAATTAATGAATGAAATTAGAATGATAGCAGAAATTTAACACCATACTTCGAGTGAAAAATATGTTCCGTACTTATAATATATATATAATATTATATATATATATATATATTTAATTTCAGCAACATAGTTGCTCATTTATTTTCCCCGCCCTTATGGAAAGTGGGATCGGGAAACCATCCACCACTTCCGCTTACAATATCATACATCTATCCCAATATAGGAACATACAAAATTATGTTACACGATAATAGTGTTTTCAACAGAACTACAAAGAAGACATACATAATCATACACACAATATATAATGTTGAAAAAGAAAAAAAGAATGTTCCATGGTAGCAGATTTATATAGTATTCAAAGATAGGTATTTTTATATTAAAAAAATGTGTTTCACAAATCTCAAAAAAATATTTTCTAGCCAAAGCTAATTGCCTTGTTTTGCAATTTATATTATTTTGATTGTACAAATTCACATATTAAGTGTCTACATTCAATATCAAGTGTAAAACTAGTTCACAGACAAAACTGCGGCTAAATATAATAAAGCAATTTTAATTGTAGTGAGCACAGGTACTTGAAACAAACTATAGTAAAAACCCTCAATAAAGACCACCATCGGGACTGGACCAAAGTGGTCTTAATTGCGAGGTGGTCTTAATTGTATTCTTATCATTGCTTACATACTTTATGACCATGGTCTATTTTAGTCATGATGAATGAGAATGCAAGAGCAAAACACGTTCTTTATAAAATATAAAACATATAAAATACATTGTATTAACAATAGAAAACAAATTAAAATGAGAAACTGTAATAATAAATTCACAAACTTAAAAAAGACTTATGAATCACAATTTATTAATATAGTTTTTTGTCAAAGTTACAGTGAGCAAATGTTACTCTGACGGCAAATACAGTTCTTTTTATAGGAAGACATCCATGAGCGTTACTTAATTAGCATGTTTGTCACATGGTATAGTGGTGCAACATGAATTCAAATGGGGAAGAATAAACTGGATTTAGAATGTTTCAAACGATTTTTTGGACTTAAAAATTGGACAGTGAGGTAGTGTAGCATCCTTTTATTCATGTCAGGCCAAATTTTGAACAAAAATAAGAAAAAGAAAAGAAAAGCTATATCTCCATTATCTACAGAAACTCAATACACGTGTAATGTACCGCGTCCAAATCAGTCAGGGGAAGCCCAGGTAAACACATCAGGTGGACAGTTGGACAATAAACGTGTATTCAACTTTGGATCAGATTTGTTTACACCAAATACACAGCTGATAAACATGACTTCGCCAGAAAGTAACTTCTCGCAGCCTTATTTTGGGTTCAGCCCGTCAACTCGCCCACAACTGTTTACCGCACAACAGACAGCAACGTCGGTCCCTCCTCCGTGGGCTTATTCTCTGATTGAAGACATTAAAAATATGAATCATGAAAACCATGACGATATCACGTGAAAACGTAGAAAAAACAGTATAGTCAATAAACTTAAAAGTATCTGCTATGGAAACGCGCATTAAAACACTTGAACATAAAGTTGATGCTGTCGAAACCTCATGCGCATTCATCAGTAATGAATTCGACATACAAAAATCAGAATTAGTAGCCAAATAGATCATCTAGAACAATCATATACATGTAATAAGCTAGAAAACAAATCGCAGTCATTAGAGTGCCAAAGATCTGAATTAATGACAAAAATTATTGACCTAGAGTCTCGCTCAATGCGTAAAAACCTAATTTTTTATGGTGTACCCGAACAAACATCCGGAGCAGACGGACACCAGGCGGAGGACTGCGAAGCTCTTGTGAAAGAACTCATCACCAGCAAATTGAATTTAGATGGGAATAGTGTGATATTGATAGAGCTCTTCGTTTAGGCCCAAATCGTGCAAAGAAACCCAGAGGCATCGTTGTTAAGTTTCCCTATTATTCTGAAAGGGAACAAGTGCGCCTTAAATCCTATGATAAAAATGTGAAAAAGATCTTAAATGACAACAATTATGGAATAGGTATCCAACGACCACAGGCAATGCGTGACGCAAGGAAAGCATTCTATGACGTCATCAAACACGAAGAAGGGTTTGGTCGTACAACAAGAGTCAACGGATTGAAAATTTTTATGAATGACAGTCTATTCAAAGTGTTTAACGATGGAAAGGTAATAGATCCACCGCCTTACATGATGCCAGCTTCACATTAGGGGAGTCAGGAAGAACACCTTAAAATAGTTTCCTGGAATGTGAACGGACTTAGTCGCAAGATACATGACCCAGATTTTATTAATATTCTAAATAGTTATGATATAATTTTACTACAGGAAACTTGGTTACACAAAGACTCTAACATTAATTTAGACATAACAGGTTATTTAAGTGATCATTTATATGGTAATTAGTCAATGCATGAACACTACAAAAGGCCGCTATAGTGGAGGTTTATCTCTGTACTATAAGGAACATTTGCGATCTAAAATAAACATTATTCATAAAATCAAATTGGTATAATGTGGATAAAAATTTCTAAGTATCTTTTTAATTTTGATGAAGATATTTTGTAATGTAATACTTATGTTCTACCTTGTTGCTCTCCTTTGCTAAGTTCTTTTGATATTGATATGTTTGATCAATTAGAGTCTGATATTGAGACATATAAGGCACTTGGTAAAACAAAAACTTGATAGTGTCTTTATAGACTTTGAAAAATGTTTTGATCGTATAGATAGAAATTTCTTATGGAAGAAATTATTAATTATCAAGTCAGTTCAAAATTTGTTGCAGCTCTAGAGTCAATGTATAATATCGTTAAACAATGTGTAAGATATAATGGTAAAATGTCGGAATTTTCCAACGCGTTTATAGGATTGAAACAGGGAGACCCGAGCTCAAGCCTGATGTTTCTACTGTTCAATAATGATATATTACAAAATATTGATACCAATTTAGAAGGAATATTTACACTTAAGTTTTTCCCCTTGATGTTCGCTGATGACGCGGCATTATTTGCGCATTCACCCGAAACACTGCAGTCTATGCTAAATGACCTTAACCGGTACTGTCATACGTGGGGACTAACAATCAGTACGAATAAAACCAAAGTTATGGTATTTGAGCGTGGTCGACATACTCAGTGTAATATATGTCTTAATAATATTCAGCTTGAAGTAGTCCCATCATTTAAGTATTTAGGAACGCATCTCTTCAAAAATGGATCGTGGTATAGAACACAAATTAGAATATCAAAACATTCATCATTTGCGCACCACAACCTTATTTTTAATCAAATTGAATAAACTGTGAAAGAAAAATTCGTCTGTTCGACAGTTTAGTAGGTTCTATATTAAATTACAATGCATCTTCAGTCTGGGGGTATCATGATGGCAACCACATTGAACAAATACATTGTAAATTCCTTCGAAAATTGTTATGTGTAAAACGATCGACAAATCTATACGGCTTGTATGGTGAACTTTGGCGATATCCCATGAAAACAGCACGGCGATTGATAATTATCAAATATTGGATACAAGTTTTAAAATCAAACAACCCATTAATTATGAATATATATGAAATGTTAAAAAACGACGCAAACAATGGTAATTCATACAACGGTCTTAATTGGGCACATCATATTAAAGTTTTGCTAGAAAAAAATAGGATTAGGAAATTTGTGGCTTTGTCAGAATCCCAATGATATAAGTTTATTAGTTTATTTCAGTCTCTTTCATATGCATACATATATACATAAAACATATTAAAAATTGATAAAAAGTACATATGACCATTCTACAATAGAATTATAAGAGACTATATCATGTATATACTTATCATTATCCATTTACAATTGATAGTTAGTTCCTATTGTTAACAGTAAAGTAACATTATAAGAACATTTTACATCATAAAATTGATTCCCACTGACCTTCAATAAAAAATAAATGAAGAAATGCTGTAAGATATTTTGATAATAAATCTCTAAGTGTTCTAAAAAGTGGCACTATTCCACAAATTTAATAAAACTATATCACCCATGGTCAGACCATTGGTCAGTGGTGATATTCTATACGTTAGTAGATAAAACAACTTATCATGTTTAAAACAGATATGTTTCATTTGTACCATACAAATTACTATCATCACATTTGTACAATAAAATTTACTATCATGTACGATAAGCACCGATCATCTGAAAAAGATGTTAAAAGACTATACTAAAATTAATTTAAAAAAAAGAAACTAAAACACTAAGTGGTCTGAAAAACCTTACTTGTACAATATATTGTAGCGGAGTTGAAGAATATTGTAACAGGTTTTGGCTGTGACTTTAACAATATCAATGTTGGAGAGAATAAATACAAGTTTATCTTCATCAGAGAGGTCAACAAATTCTGGCCTTATGTTACGTGCTTTTTCTAACATAGGTAACCTAATGTGCTCATATGCATTACAAGATAATAATACATGTTTTTCACATTCAACTGTAATTTTACATATTGGACATATCCTACTGTCAACAGCAATGTTTTCATATCTACCATATGGGAGCTACTCAACATCTGAATTTCGCTAGTGCAGACATGTGTTTACGTGGCAAATATAGTTTACAATAATTTTCAGTTTTATAATCATTTTTTAACAACTTATAGGTTCTTAATTTATTACCACCATTCCCATTTAGACTAACATTCCTATTAAGCTTAGCTATCCATTCATCTTTATATAATGACATACATTTTTGAACAACTTTTTCACAAAAAGACTTAGATGAGACTGTTACACAACCACGTGCATACTCTACTAAATTTAACTTTTCCATATGATTATTAAATATAAATTGCCAGTTTTTACACCTATTGCTGCTCTTGCGCAAACAAGTAGAAAAGATCTTATAATTAACTCTACATCCATTCTAACAAATCTATGCCATTGTTGACATACAGATCTCCATTGTTTCACATGTGTAGGCTGCCAAGCTAATTCTCCATATAAAGCTGCTGTAGGTGTATACCGCCCTACCCCCAGATAAAAACGCATTGCCCTATTCTGTATCGCATCAATGCAGGAGAATGACTTATTACCCCAAATAGAAGCACCATATGAAATGACTGGCCAAACCATTGAATCATACAATTTAACAGATACATCATATGGCATGGACCCTAATGCTTTCGATTTGGCAATAAGTAACCCCAGTGGTCTACCTGCACTTTGAGCTATACATTTAGCGGTCTTATTATAATCAAGAAACTCATCAAGTAACAGACCAAGGTAAGTATATTGACCTACAGTTTTTAGACTATGCTCGCCACATGTGAAGACAAATGAGGATTTGCTGGCCGACTGCGAACTAAAGTGAATAATGTTGCTCTTATCATGATTTACAATCATAGCATTTGGTGTACACTAATTTGACAAAACATTAAGCATAAGTTGAAGATCATTTTCAGTTTCAGCTACAAGAACAATGTCATCAGCATATAATAAAATGCAAACCTTATCATTATCTATATCAATTCCTTTACCAATAGCTTTAATTTTTAAAACAAGATCATCTATAAACAAATTAAACAATAAAGGAGATAACGAACACCCCTGTCGGAGCCCACATTTACATCGAACCATTCTGTTATAAGGCTATTTATCCTTACGCAAGATGAAACCGAGTATATAATGACTGTATTGCCTGTAACATATTACCATGGATACCCTTATTATCTAATTTGTTCCATAACAATGATCTGTCGATAAAGTCATATGCCTTACGGAAATCAATGAATGCACAAAAGGTTGATAATTTCTGTTTCTTTCTAGTTTCTACACTATTAGTTAAAGATGATACATGAATCAATGGTACTGCGACCTTTCCTAAAACCATTTTGCTCATCACTGAGTATATTGTTAGATTCTGCCCATTTTGATAAACGGTTATTCAAAATTGTACAGTATATCTTATACATGGTGCAAGACAATGACAAGCCTCTATATGATAATGGATCTCTTGGATCTACAGTACTTGATTTCGGTATAGGGCTTATTATTATCTTATTCCATGTAGAAGGAATAATTCCTTTTGAAAAACAGATATTATACAAAATATGAAGAAAAGACACGGAGCAATCATTTTTCAAGATTTCCATAGGTATATTATCACAACTCCAGGCTTTACCATTTTTAGCCTGTTTGACCGCATTGAACACTTCTAATATTGTGATATTGTAATAACGATATATTGTCGTTTAAAATTTCTGTATTGTCATTCATATGATTACCACTAGGTACAAAATTTCCAGTATGTAGTTTTAGGACTATTAAAAAGCTTGCTAAAATCATTTTTCCATTTCTCAAGAACAGTGTTAACATTATTTAAAACACCATGTTCAGTAATAACTTCCATAGGTATTTGTCTACTTCTTCTGTGAAACACCTACCCTGCCAATGGTTTTCCAAAATTCAGTCTGGTTACTTTTGCAATCTGACAATAAATCATTTTGCAAACCTACCCAGTATTGACGTTTGCTTTGCTGTACCGCCTTATCAAAATTTTTTCTCGCATAAATAAACCGAGATTTAAGTACTGATTTTTCAGCACGCATAATACATTTAAGCCAGTTGCTTTCAGCATCGCAGACAGTATTCCAAAGGCAAGATAAGTTGTTATTCCACCATGGTTTCCCTATTTTTCTTTTCTTATTAGACGTTCTACTGTTAACTTTAATATTCTTAAATGGAACTTTACTATACATTTCATGCCTAATATTTTGACAAATATCTGAATATGCAGTATCTACATCAGTTAGCTCTTGTAAACTTTGTTCTAGTTTAAAAATACATTGGTGAATACTATTTATAACATCATCTGAACACATAAAATTTTCGGGAATACCCTTTAAATCAAACTTATCAAATGTAACATTGACATTATGACTTCTGTCGGGTTGTTCCGCAGGGTTTTCACATGAATTCCCTAACTGCACAGTCCATGATAATACAGAGTGATCCGGAATAGACACAGCAGACAAACCATTCACTGTGCTTATCTCATCTATAAGCTGTGTAGACCTTTTGACTGTGAAGTTAGAAAATCTATGCAAATACTCGTGTTGAACTAAGCAATAGTCCACTACAGAACATCCTTTAGTGGATACAGAGGTAAAATCATTGTTATCACTATTTCTACCATTAAGAACACACATATTACTGTCAATAAGAAAATCTATTAAACAATCACCATACATATTTAACTTATAATCAACAATATCTCTTTCAGGTAAATTATCAACACCAACAATGTAATCAAAATTATCACCAATACGACTATTTAAATCCCCGCATATAAATAACATGCCATCATTTTGAAACATATAGATACCAGCTAAAAAATTGTCATAAAAATCCTGTACATCAGTTTGTCTTGACGATTTAATAGGTGGTAAGTAGCATACACAAGCATAAAATTTTTCATTTGAGAATTTACTTTCAAATTTCAACCATAAAAATACCATCAAAACTGTCTTCAACAATATTTATGTCATACAGGTTTAATAAATCAGAATTAGAAAACCCACACCCCCTGACCCTGATCTTGCATTAACATGAATATTTTTTCTATTATTTCCAAACCAGGAGTAACCAGATAAATATATAGCATCATTATTTCTAAGATGTGACTCAGCTATACCTAAAATATCAAAATCTAAAAATAGAGCACATTGTTCCCTAACATAAAAATTATCACTATTTTGCACAACACTCCAACCATTAACGTTCCAAAAACCTATTCTGGCCTATCTTCTTTGCTGCCATCCCCGTTGTTGGTAACCACGACCTCTGGCTTGTCCTCTTCCCCTTGAACCCTGACCTTGTCGACCACTATTGTTCACATCTTGTCTAGATCTACCACCACGGTTGTCATTATAATTTGAATCTCGATTCCTACTATTATCACTCTTTCTGTGCACTTCAAAATTTGAAGTGTCAGCACGATTATCGCGATTATCACTTCTGCCGTTATGAAACACGCGATTTCCTTTTACTGATAGGGTACCACCCCTGTTTACCGCCCTCATCACCGCACGAAAGTTTATTGCCGCCACTCTTTCTTCCTTTGATTGGTCCTGATGAATGAAGATCTCATGAAATGATGTATCACGTAGGCGAGATTTTGCTTTCAACAC
This sequence comes from Ruditapes philippinarum, assembly GCF_026571515.1. Lineage (NCBI taxonomy): Eukaryota > Metazoa > Mollusca > Bivalvia > Venerida > Veneridae > Ruditapes > Ruditapes philippinarum. Next base: position 25,168 of record NW_026852841.1, read on the forward strand.
CTTTGTATGATCGTTTGCATTTCTAAATGAAGCAATAACTACTCCAGGTACAGATGACGTGTTATTATCCTGACTAACAACTCTACGGGCTGATGCTACAGTAACATCCTCAACTCTCAACTGGTTTTTTATCAATGAATTAACCTTCTCAATAATATTCTCATTTTCTGTCTCTTTCATTTTACGGAATACTAAGTTCAGTGTTCTATCTTCTCCGCTGCTAATATTACCAGCACTATTTGTAGAGGTCACTGCTTCTATCTGCTGCACAGAATCGGCCACCGAGTTAATCTTACCACTGATAGTGTCAATTTCACTCTGAGAATCTGCTCGGATTGTATCCAACCTCTCATCTAAGGATTTATTTATGCGTTTAATCTCATTAGTAACACGTTTATCAAGAATCTGTGATATTTTGTCTGTCAGTTTTCTTTCAAACTCGGACTCAAGCTTATCAATTCTACTCGAGAGACTAGTATTTACATATCAGTTATGTAATTATTAAGCCGCGAATATTACATATCTTTAAGCAATCGTGGTATACTATAATAATTCTAATAGGTTATCTCACTATTGTTTATTTAAACACGAATTTGAAACAGAGAAGTACCTGAGTTAAACATGGACGCTAAATATAAAACTACAATTACAAAGTTTAGATTATATACAAATAATTTAGCCATTGAAACTGGACGATATAACAATACTGACCGACAACAACGATACTGTACTCAATGTATTATGAATATGATGGAAGATCCTTATCATTTTTTACTTGTTTGTCCTAAATACAGACAGTTACGAATCAAAACTTTCAACCCGTAGTTTTGCAGATGGCCATCTATTCAAAAGTTCACTACTTTAATGTCAACAGATTCTATAAGATCAATTTACAAATTAGGTCGATTTTTATAGATGGCTTTCAGAGAAAGACAATGATATTCCCATTTAGAAACTAGACTATCTATAAATAACTTAAAAATGTTTGTTAAATCTAAATTGTTAAACTTTTGTTCTTCTTGTAAAGTTTGTATGCACCACTATACAAGTTTATATTTGTATGGCTATAATATTGTTTGTATTTAATGCCAATAAAATATTCTGTTCTGTTCTATTCTGTTCTGTTATTTGTTTAACAGTCCAAACAATACCGAGAAGGAGTTTTAGCAAACAATGTGTAATTAATAATCTGCTAAGAAAAGCCAAAGGGCTTAATTTAATTTTTGAGCGAGAAGGTCTTTGAAGTTAGAGGAAAAATCAGAAGTGCTAAAAGCTGAAGTCTGACTAGCTATTAGTAGCAAACAAACAATTTGGCTTCTATGTGTGAAAAATATTTTAGCCTGTTTTCTTCAACAAATATGTTTAAGGTTGTTTGTTTTGCTAAGCTGAAATATTTTGATTAAAATAAATAAAAAATATGTGTAAAATGTTATCTTAATTTAGAGTTGAAACGAAAAACACAATACAAGAAATATTACATTAAAACTTACATGAAAATACAAAAACATATGATAAAGAAATATGACATAAAATTATATAATGATGCATAAAATTGTATTACAATTTTTTGCATTATAAAAGATCTTTAAAATATTAGTTTACCGTCTTGTTTTGATTTTATTGCACTTTGAAAATATCAGGTACCATATCATTTGTAAAGATAATACCGAAATTAACATTTCATATAAATAAAAGGTGGTAATTAGGAATTTATGTGTTCGATAAAGTCTAAGCCAGTCTATGAATGCATTAAATTTCAATTATAATGTAAATAAGCATTTGCTGTACATATTTACCATATTCTTGCATGTTTGGAAAATATTTTTAGAAGAATAAAGATATAGATACATGTATTTAAAACATCCTTATTTATAACATACAGGATATCTAAGCATTATTCTAACACGACCGGCATTTCTCCCTATTGAACATAGAAGAACCGAAAGTGTGTGTTATTATGCAATAGAGTCACTGTTTGACGTTCTATGTTTAGACATGTGACGTAATCATTATACATGTGACGTAACCATTATAAAATCCGACGCGCTGGCAATAAGTACGGAAACAAATAAGGCGAAAGTTTGCTTAATAGCAGGTACGGCAGCATTTATTTGTTTATGTTGTGTTAGAATAGAAATAATATATTCAAATCGGTGATTTTATCGCTGGATAACATCACTGTTTGTCGTTCGGATGCGCATCATTATATCACTCGGGCTACGCCCTCGTGATATAATTCCTCGCATAAGAACTCCAAACAGTGATGTTATTGAGCGATAAAATCACAGTTTGGGATATATTATTTCTTAAATAACGTTTATAAATAATATGCCTCAATCGTTAAATAAACATAAATAATTCATACCAAACAAATGTTTGATTATAAACATTACATAGATCTATATATATCACAGCACACATGTCATATCTCATAACTATAAATAGAGTCTTGATGTACAATGTCATAATTGAAGTTATTAATGATTTGTTTCATTTTCTTGTCCTGCACATTCGTCTACAGATACTGAATTATCGCAGCTTCGCACAATGGTGACATTTTATTCAGTGCATCTTTTCAACAAGATGCTCCTTTTATATATGGATAATTTGAGCCGTAAAGTCATTTTAGTTCGATTTTTCTTTTTCGATTAATATGGATATTCTACTATTCCTCTACATCGGCTAACTTGAAGGCAACATAAATTACAAATGCCTTAGCTGAGTTTGTTTCTTGTCTCCCTGGGTTTAAAGAGTCGTTGCCTAGCCTCCGATCTTGTTCTGTGAAAGTAAAATGATGAATCAGCTGTTGTTCAATAGCCAGTGCATAATGCTGTTTGGTGAACATTTTAGTATCGTTTAACTGTCTATCCTTTTTACATATAATCATGTCGTGTGTCACTGCATACACTACAACTAAACCGTCAAAACCACTAGGTTTGTACGTTTTCCGCCATCTCCCGTCTACTCCTCCGGCAAGCTTCCATGAACTGAAGATTTCAGGATCAAAGCGTCTTCTTTCCCTTTTTCTTGCAAAGGTCTTTCCAATTACAAAATTTTGGACGGGCCTTTCTTTTATGCTTTCAATTCTTTCAAGAATATCAACAATGTGATCTGAAATCAATGCAACTCTTCCCGTTAAATCATTTTCTGATTCTGAAATGTTACAAAAATCGTACGTATATCCTTTTTTGCCTAACCTCAGGAATGTGTCCAAACCTTCAACTTGTTTCGGCATTTTTATCTACTAGTATCTTTTTATATCGTACTGAAAAGAAGAAAAGAAGAAAAAAATATAAAAAAATGAAAAGTTACAAAAAAATGTTCTTTGAAACACGAATATTTGCACTAAGATTGAGAATTTCGTAAAAATAACGACTAGGCTGAAAGTATTATCATCTTAAAATAAAGTAAGCAGACAACATTCACACAGAACACAGCAGTTAACACGCCCGGCAAACTGTCGCTCCCCTTCAAAATTGTGGTGTAGGGTAAAACGTCCGAGATAGAGCGGAAGGCCGATTTTAACGGATAATTGTAAGTGTTGTTTATGTTTTTGTCTTGTTATTCATTTAAGTTGTATTTTTTCGAAAAACGGAAAATGTAGTTCCGTGTAGGATTGATTTAGGCTTCAAATGATCTAAGCTGTTACAAAAAGAAAATTATCTCCAGCCTGGGAGAACTTTTCCCCCTGACGAAGTGAACGACGATTTGTTAAATATCAAACTTACTACCATGAAAACGCTATACACTTAGGATTTTTTGAAAACGTGTTTTACAAAAATATCAACCCGTAACAAGAGCTAGTCTTTCGTGCAAAATAAACTACTCTTGTTGAATTTATTAAATTTGTATATCGATTTATTTCGAAAGTAGTGGAGCCATAGGGCAAGAGATGTAGCGAAAGGTCGGTTGTTGGGCGCAAGGCGACATTTAGTTGGTGTAAAGAGCATAGTCTACGAATTTCTACAAATAAACTCTTTCAAAGTTAAAATAGACGTATTAAAATATGAAGCCGGAGAAATATGATAAGATATAAATTCATTTCTACTATAACTAGGTCTTTCAATTATTAATAATTTTAGTCCGTACACCGAATGAGCACTGCCTTTTTTTATTACGTTCGTTTTGCAGACGAACAAAATTTTACAGATATTTCTTTTTACTTATTTTTTTTCTTTAATTAACCAAAATTTGTACTGACAATATGCACTGTTTGATTGTAAAAGTAAACATTTCCATTTATACTTTGAGAGGAAAATGGTAAACTAAATAACAATGCTAAATAAAAAAGACAGTATCTTGAAACATAACTGAAACACTTATATACCCCCCTTCCCCGGGTCTCATATCCCCTTCCCCTATGCCCCTTTACTTTGTGAGCCTATTAAGCAGTCATTTATCTTTTTTCTTTGTTAATCTTGTCAGTTTTTATGATTCATTTTTATATTTCATTTTATATTTAATTAGTGATTGACCTGTCCGTGCTCTGCATTGCGCTCTGTCCTGTTTTTGTTTTAGGGCCTCCTGGGCACCTTGCCACCGGTTCTTGTTGCTGGGTCACGTGGGGGTGGCGTTCATTGAACGCCGCCTTTCCTTGTTGATCTTGTTTATCATATTTCATATCCTTAGAACGACTGACACTTTGTTAACCATTTTATAGAGATTCCCCACCTTACAAAAGTCTTTCTATTTCATGAAAACGTGGCTTATTTATGTTTGATCTGAACATGTACGTTAGAGCTATTAATTACAGAAAGTCATAGTAAAACTCGGTAGTAGTGATTCATTTTATGTGCCCCGTGTATTGCATAATTTTGTCTCTGTTCTGCACCTTAAATATCTAACTTTTCGAAAAACCTAACATTTGGCGGGAACAATCGCGTTACATGTACCTGGTCGGAAACATTTGTTCGCGGTTGAACAGAAAATATTCGATTTTGCCGAATTTGCACTGACACACGATTTTAAATGTACATAACCGTGTCAAAAATCATGATTGACCTCGAATAAGTGGCATCCTGTATTACGCCGTGCATATGATTCAATGATCGGGCCTCATCAAAATTTGGAACATAAATAATGGAATCTATACGGCAGCCATAGGTGACACCTTCGCGATAACATGTATTACGCTTTATAGTCGTTGAAAGGATATCACGCTTTATTAGTTGTCTTTAAAGGTATATATATCTCAGTCTCAACACTTGATCATGTCTATTTTAACTTCTAAAGCTTTTATATATAAAAGTTCATAGACTACGCTCTTCCCAATATGCCAAATTGATATCGCCTTGCGCTCAACATCAAACCTTTCGCTCCATCTCTTGCCCTTTGGCTCCACTACTTTCGAAAAATATCGATTAACAAATTTAAGAAATCCTTCAGGAGTAATTTATGTTGCACGAAGGACAAGTTCTTATTACGGGCTGATATTTTCCTAATACACTTTTCTCAAGAAATCCGAAGGGTGTGGCATTTCAATGGTTTGGAAGTTCAATATTCTACAACTCGTCATTAGCTTCGTCAGGGAGAAAAATTCTCCCGGGCTTAATATAATTCTCTTTTTGTAACAGAAGAGTCAATGAAAGCCTCAAACAATCCTACACGGAACTGCATTTTGCGTTTTTCGAAAAAAATACAACTTAAATGAATAACAAGAAAAAAACATAAACAACACTTAAAATGATTCGTTTAAATCGGCCTTCCGCTCTATCTTGGAAATGCCGTTCGCTCGTTTTACCGTACAGTGGAGCGATAGTTTGCCAGGCGTATTTAAACATATTTCACAATACACAACTCTGCTCGGTAAAGAAGCACACACCTTATATACTGGAATGAAGGTATTTTTTTCTAATATTCTTAATTATTTTTTGTTAAAAAACGAATGTTTGTGCAAAATAAAATTATGTGGACTAATTATAATTCATCCGGGTTGAATGTCATTATTTAATAACTAACGCATGAACTGTACGCAATATTGTGTAGGCCTAGCAATTTTACTTTAATAAAAGTGTTAGATAAAGGTTTCAAAAAGTTTGAAAATATCTAAATTTCAGTAATAATAATAATAATAATTTTAATGAAAAAAAAATGATGATTGTTTTTATAACTTCTTTCTTTCATAATGTATGTAACATAAACTTCATATATATGTATCTTATTAAATCTCAAGTTATTTGGGGAAGATTCAATACTCTAGCTTGACTATTTTCAGAATTTACCCCCCTTGAACTTAGATTTTTTTCTAGAAATCATTATATTTTACTCAAACTTCATTTTTATAGCATTTCCTTCAAACCCCAACATCATAATAATATGACAAGGGTTATAAATATAGCGTCCATATTACCAGAATTATCTCCTCCTTAAATTTTGAATTTTTCTTACTCATTCTTTAACTTTCTTATTTCTCCATGGATTTACTTCAAATTTAAAAACAGACATTCATTATCAAAACCTACTTCATATGTGATTAGATTTATAAGACATGTGTTGTCATCATTATTTTCATTTCAACTTGAAATTTACTTGATTTTTTTCTTTTAATTTTCTTCTTTGTAACTATAATTGGTATATTTTTTGTTCTTTGTTACACTCACATCATGTATGAACATGTTCATAAGTCTAGCATCTTTATTTCAAAAAATATCTCCTCTTAGTTTAAAAATTTTGCTTTTAAAAATGGTATATTCTGGTAACAACCAGGGATGTTTAAAGATTTATCCTCAGAGTCTTTGTCAGTTGGTCTGTCTGTCCGTTTCTAAAAACTGTTTCCTGAGATCACTTTTAAAGACAATGGAACTTTTCCAACAAATTAACTTAAAATAGAGAAAAGTTGAAACATCAGTTGTACATATTCATCCTAAGAAAATTGGATCTTTTGATTATCTGTTTTATAAACATAATTAGGGAAACTTAACATATTACTTAGATAAAGACAAACTAAGAACTAAAAAGATTTAAGTTTATTCATGTCATACAACTATTCAATAACTTAATTCAATGACCAATGGCCCTTCAGAATGTTGCTGGGGTTCTAACCGGTAGGGGACTTATGGATTGCTTACAATACAATGATACTTGCTTGTTATTAATTATTATTTTTATTAAATTTCATTTTCAGAAACGATAATACAGCGCAAGAAAAAAGCACTAGCATGCCACACCACCGGAGTTTGAGGTTTTTAAACATTATTTATAGAATAGGACTGAAAATAATCAGCAAGACAAATAACAAAGACTTACCAAAAGCACCAGAGAATAAGTTAAACCAGGAAACATATGCATAGGTCTCGGAAAAAATGTTTTGAAAGGTAGTCGAAAGATTATAGAAATAATGAATAGATTCGGACATTCAATAAACTACAATTGTTGAAGGTTTAAAAACACAATGTCTTAATTTATATATAGACAGGACAGACGTATGACAACGCCTGATGGCAACTAAGAAACCCGTTTGTATGGGACAACTATGATGAAAAACACTTTCCTCCTCTGGGATTCTTCATGACACAATTGAAATCAGCTACCAGAGTGATGAAACAGTTCTTGTAAATGACATGGAACTCGCTCTATACAGATGGAAGCCAAAATGTCATTGTTTAAAATGACAAGAAATAGAACTCAGACAATCTACTCGTAGAATTGTTACTAGAATAGAAAGATTTGCAATCACATAAAAATCATATCCTTACCGACGCTCAAATTCATTTATTTCGTAGCGAAGAGAAACGGAGAGAAAACAATGCTCAGATTTTTAATGAAATTGGAGAGACTTGATACATTTTGACATTGAATTCTTCACTCAATTTTAGTATTTCTATATGAACTGGATGGGAATCTTTGCTTGAAAACGATCCTTAGGATCCTTATTTTATATTTTATCCTCTGTCCATAAACTCGATTTGATATACTAGTAATGATTGGATGAAACAATGCGAAGGTTTAAGAAGTTGCAGAAGAATTTGGTATATGCTTTAGTGAATTTATATCATTTTGTCGGGTTCTCCTGAAATCTTAAGTGACACTTAAGTGCTAACTGATGGTTATAAATGCTAGTAGATTGGTATGGAAAAACATTTTAACAGGTGCACAAGTCTTCATCAAGTGTTGTGTGTGCCTTGAAATATCTAAATGTCAGTAGATATTTTAAGAAGAACGACATTTGCCTAAGGCTCAAAAACAGGGAAAATAAAAATGTCTTAAGAAATTCCAAAACGGCAAAGTTGAATATGCTGCAGGCTCAGTTTGATTGAGTCTGTTCATGGACGTTGCTGTCAAGTGCAAACTACCGACAACGCCTCGAGCACCGGCTTAAGCAGAATTCAAGATTTTAGTATGAACATGGTGAAATTAAGTTAAAAACATCTGCAGATGTGTTCATACCTTTAACTTTTCTTGATAAGCTGTTTTACAATAATAAAATGATTGTACTTGCAAAATATCGTTTAATTTTCAACTCCAATTATATCTAGTTTGTTACTTCTTCCACTTTTAATATAATAATGTGACAAGCTCAGCGATTTTTGGCTCAAATGTGATATCTTGGCGAAAATGAGTTTTATGACTTGTTTGTGGTAGAACAACATCTGCTGAATAGCTGGCAACAATTATTTTTTAAAAATACTTGATATTTTATGAAATATTCTATTTTGTATGACATCACCATAACAACTTAAACTTTTATTGGTATATATAAACTAGAAATAATTCCAAAGTCATACACAAAAAATAAACAAAATATAAAGTTATCATTCATCTTGGTGTAATCTATGTAATATCTTGATATAAAACTATCATTTGTTTTCAATAATTGGTTGCCATGGCAAGAAAAATAAAAAAATTCATCAAATGCAATATTTTTGCACTTAACATGATTAATTCATCCCCAAATTAATGCATATATTATATTAAAATACAACAATATTTAAGAATTTTAAGAAAAAGAGAAAAAAAGGATTTTTCACTTTTCCCTTAAAAGTGTTATTGATAATAAATATAAATGTAAGAGTTGAATTCTCAGAATTTCAGTAACTTTTCCATGATTACGGCGAATATCATAACTTAAGTTAGTCCACTTTAAAGCACATAGCTGTAACATGATAGCATATAAATTATAAATCCAATGCAAAAAAAAATACTTTAATGAACTGATTAGAAATAAGTGTGTTTTTGGTTACCATGGTAACAAAAATTATGCCAAAAAAAACTGTATGATTTAATTTAAAATAATGGCATCTTATAAAAATATTCCATATAAGATAATTGTATTCAAAATAATTTCATAGTGTTTTTTAGAAATTTAACCAAAAATAGATAAAAAAAAAATAAAATCTTGCACTAGTTATTTTCCTGATTATATTTTTAGTTACAGATATTGACGGTGTAAAACATATTCTGATCCTGTATTTTAAATTGGATAATATGAATAACATATTATATACATAATATATATTTAAATTGAAATAGTTTCAATAAATTAATTTAAAAGAATGATAATAACAGATTCTTGCAAACACATGGAAAGTCACAAATGACAGATCACTAATGTCCTTGAATGTAGTCTAAGAGTCTTGCAAGCCCAGGTTGCGGGTTTGACCCAAACAGGGTAACAACAACCATGTCTCCTAATATGCCTTCAGTTTTTGCAAGCAGAAAGTGATTCATAAACTTGCAAAAACTTGTTTCACAATTAAGTAAAACTATTGTAGCATCTGCCACTGCAGTTTTCAGCTTTTTCAGGTATACTTATGAAGATATAAATTCTATGAGATTGTAATTCACTTTGGTATACTCTCAAACATAGGTCTTCTA